>NC_048893.1:203039627-203078217 GCF_011077185.1 Oxyura jamaicensis
GTGACATTGGTGGTAGGGGGTGGTTGGACCAGGTGATCCTGGAGGGCATTTCCAACCTGAATTATTCAGGGATTTTATGACTCCGCACCCAAGAAGGGGTCCTGGCCTTGAGCACAAGCCCTTCTCCCACCTCAGCTCCATCCACTATTTCACTAGAGCTGCATCCCGTGCTGTCCTGTCCCATCCCACCCCACCCACCAAGCTCTTAAGACGTTAAAATGTATGGGTTCCAAAATCAGCCCTGAGGAAGGCCACACCAACCAACCTCAGGTTACATCAAACCACTGACCTCTGCAACCCGTTTTCCACCCACCCCAGCGTAAGATGCTGGCGGAGACCGCATGGAAAACCTTACTGCCTCTAAGGAAACAAGACCCAGAGCTGCTCGTCCCCATACCAGCACGATCAAGGTACTGTCAACAAGAGCTATGGCAAGAAGCAAGCACTTCTGCACAAACACGACCTAAATTAAATATTCTCCATGCAATATTAGAAGTTAGCAGCGCTGGCAAGGCGGTGCTGTTCTGCTGGCACTGCTTAAGAAGCTGGAATCTAAGGGGAGAAAAAGATTTGTCAAAGCAGTGATAAAACAAAGCTAAGCAAAATGATTTCACAGTCCACTTTAAGAGCCCCCTATGAGTGCTTGCTTGACCTACTAAAAGCCTGCTGCAATAAAAAGCCTACCACACAAACGTACACGGCCCTCCCATGGAAGCCATTACCTCCTAAACAGTACATAAAAAGTGAAAAATAAAAATCAGCGTTTTGGGGAAAATAAATAAATAAATAAATGCCACGAACTCGCAAGAATTAGAAGTCTGTAATTTCATTTTATGTCTCACAATAGATGCTCCGAGCAGACTTAACGTCCCTTCAGTAAGGACGGAAAGGCTGCTTGGATTCTTTGCATCAACCTTTGCTATCCTGGCCCCGCCGGACCTCCCGCAGCCCGGTTTTTGGGTTCAGTTCAGACGAACAAAAACACATCTTACTGCTGCCCACCGAGCAAAAACCAGGTGGGAGAAAGTAATGCACAAAACTGCCACTGCTCTGGTGGATTACTGGTCTACCAGAGCTGAATCCTGGAAAAAGATAAAGCTCAACCTAACATCCTTCACACTCTGCTGCTGAGTACTGAATCCAGTGCATCGAGATTATTTTCAAAAACAGGGAAAGATGACAAAAAGTGGTGCTCCTTAACGCAGATGAACATACGCTGGAGTGAGAACAGCTTGGAGAGAGGTGAAGGATCGTACAGGACAACTGCAGGAAAACAAGGCATACAGGTCGGGCATTTGCCTGTTAAGGCACGAAAAGGCCTCCAGAAAAATTCATTCAAAAGTACCAGAAGCCATAAAAAACATCTTTATGGGTTCTTGGAAAAGGACAAACAGGGCAGAGCCTTTTCCAGATGTCAAGCACGCTCCGTTTTTAACTACAAGACTTTGTATTAATTGTAATGTATTTCTCAGATCAGTATTAATAACAAGGGGTGAGTGAACAGCCCCGTCGGTGCTGGGCGGTGGTGGATAAACACACACGTGTAAATAACATTCCTGCATAATATTGCTGGAATCATCTTCGGGCAGCACTTCAAAGCAGGGCCCAAGAACCCAGTGCAAACACTGGCGCAAGCCGTATGTGACAGAAGCTCCCTCCTCTCTGAATTCTGCTCACAGCAGCCCCACGACAAACACGTCTGAGTCCAAAAAAGAAAAAGAAAAAAAGAAGAAGGAAGAAAAAAAAAGATATCTCCTCAAAAAAACAAGTTGCAAGGCCCTGAAACTCAGTCTCCTGGTTCCAAGATTAAAAGAAGGGAGAAAGACGGAGAGAAAAATGCCCACTTTCCCATCTGATACCAGTAACGTTAATTTGTGAATTAACGAAACGGACATTTTAGTACAATCAGCTGGAATCCTGAATATACTCATTGAGAAATGCAAAGCTAGAGAGAGGCGTGAGGATAAAGCCTACCAGGTTTGATTGATGGCTACTCTGAAGGCCTGTCCATCACCGAAATAGTCTGGATACCTGAGAAATATTTCAACTTACTCCTCTTCCGCACCGGCAATAAGAAAAGGTCTCCGTCGGAGCCCGCAGACTTTTATTGCTGTGTGCAAGTGGCACTCACAGCCAGGTTGTCTGCCCCTCGGCTAGTGGGAGGTAAGTGATCCCATGCAATAACGCCAGATTTAACATGGGAACAGGTCTGCTTGTGGCCTGGAGAGCAGAAATCCCACAGCAGCCCAAGTTTGGAAAAGCAACCATTTTTCCTTCTTTCTCGGCAATAAGTGGCTTGGGTTCTTGAAACCTTTGTTGTCTTGCTCTTCAAACAGCTTCTCTCAAAGGGTGCCTGTGACCTGAAGATGCCAAAGCAAAACACAGGCTGAGCCTTCGGTTCCTTCTTGATGCAAGAACACAAAAGGAAAAGAGACAAGGTAGACTTATCAGCATCACTTGAAGTTTTGATGTTAGCATACGTCACGAAGGAAAAGGAGCTGGATTCCATGTTTTACCAGTGACAATAGCACTGGCATTTATCCCTCTTCTTTTTTTGGGGATCCTTGTTCTGCAGCTTACAGATCAGGCTGTCGTCAGCTGGTCCAAGCTCAGTTCTAACCCCAGGCAATGCTACGTATTCCTAAAAAAAATCAAGCTGTAAGACTTTGAAGGTTCTCAAGCCAATCGGTGTCCCTTACGGACAGGCTTCCAGGTGGAGATCGGTGATTTTGCAGGACTTTGAGCAGCACCACGGGAAGAGCACAGAATTGAAAACAGGAAGACACGGAGAGAACACAACATTGGAAGAAGAAAAACATCAGGGGTTTGGGACGGCAAATCCTAGCTAAGGATGTATAGATCCTAAGACACTGGGCAGAATGCAGCCCTGCGCTGGGTAACGGGAAGGAAATACTAATGACTGCAGATTTTGACTTCAAGCCCAGAACAGCAAAAACAAAGGGCAACACGCACACACAGAACACATCCCCGGATGTTGCTTATTCATAGGCAGCACCTGCCTACCTGTTCATCGGTCCCAGAAGTGCTTCCCTTGGATTTCCAGCGCACACAGTGGCCGAACCATGGACAAGTATCACGTACAGCTGCATGTCAGCATCTACCCACCGCCTTCCTGGGCATCCTCAGGGCATTAACACCGCCAGACTGGAGGCTCCTTGGATGTCAAAGTCCGTTAGAGGTTATCAATACGATTACTGCCACGTTTCCTGCTGCACATTTTTATTTCTTTCCCCAAAGAAAGCAAGAACCAAAAGGTTGCAGCGCGTTACGGTCACTAACCTGCTTACCCAGTCAGCGACCCTACGACCAAGAAATATTTAGCCTCCTTGGATAGAAATCATTGCCCTTATGGTCACGTCACATGCAAGAATTAGCTCCGGAAAATGCTAATTAAGGGTTTCCAAACAATGAAAAAAAAAAAAAAAAACGATCCCCAAAACCTCACTACTCAACTCCAATAGGGAAGAGCAGAGAGCAAAACTTGTATGAGTAATAGGAGAGATGTTTAGAGCTACAGATAATGCATCAAAATTTATCCTCCAACCTTTTACACAACCCCAAAATGAGTAATTATGTGCCAGGAGATATCATCTACTCCACAAATCAAGTCACCGAAAATACAGACTAAAAATGGTTTTTAAAAAAGTCAATTTATTAGAGATTACTGTGCAGACAGACATATGAGTGCTCTCGTGTACTTGCTGCATTAACAACCTCTCAAAAGCCACAGGAAAAGGAAAATCAATGCTGTGTATTTTTTTCTCACATCAATTTATCTACTGCTGAAAAAAAAAAAACAACTCGCTTCTGCATACGTTCTGTGTACCGTACCCAAGGTCTCCTCCAGCCTGGGAAAACACAACAAGGTTTTGCTGGTTGGAGCTGACAAAGCCCTGCCTTGCTGCACTCCGATTTTGCTTTTGATAAAAACCTGAAATCAGAAAAAATTAAAAATCGGTAGTCTCAGGCAACTTGGCATCGGTACACAGAGCCTTCGGTTGCTGATCCCGTGCTACTGCTGCAAACCTGGAGCCCATTAGCAGCGAACCGTCCGCTAAATATTTCATGATTCTGGATTTCAGACATTTCCCAGGACAGGTTCTATCGCTAGAGATCACACAGGCTGGCAGTACAGCTGCTAACTAAAGTGCATGAACTCGGGTTGCCTCCCCCAAGCACTTAAGAGTTTCCCCGCTCAAGAATAAAAAATATATATACCGAAAGGATGCTTTTTGCTCCCCGAGCATAAAACAGAGAATTTCGCTGCATAAGTCTTTCAGAATGGCACTTGCACAAGAATCAAAATAAATCCCGTGATGGCGCTCCCTGTAGAGCAGACTAATCTTGCTTCCTTCATTTTCTTTTTCCAGGTCACCAGTTCACTTCTCTCTGCTGAGAGCTCCCAGCAGACTGCGAGAGGGCATCTTAAAGAATTCGTTGCAGCCGTAGCAGTTTGCTTCCCTGTTATGAAAGTCTTAAGAATCCCTTGAAACGTTCCCGTGCATCCGCCAGAACCCAGGCAGGGGCAAAGCCCTCTGCAGAACTAGGGCTGCACCCTGATTCTCCAGATTGGAAATGATTTCTAAATACACAGTTCTTCAGCTGGAGGAACCGGGACACCTGCCTGCAAAGCAGCTCTGGTGGTGGAAGAAGGAGAACGTGATCTTTGCAAGCCAGGGCTTAGGAGCTGGATGGCAAGGAATGAAGCAGGAAGGAACTGAAGAGAAACCAGCAGGACTCAAGAAGTCCCTGCAGGACTCCACCACCACCTGGGTGTAGATAAAGGTGCTGTCTGACTCTCCTCTCCTCAAATACTTGCTGGCTCGCATGCTTTCAGCATCGCTTTGTGACCTTAGCTCCAAGCAGCGTGGCCAGAAGAGCTTCCTAAGGAGCAACGGCCCCACAGATGTTCCTACAGGAACGGAGCTGGGCTCCTTCTGGTGGCCCCCACCCCGTGTGCTGCCCTCTGAGCAGCGGGACAACGGGGTCCTGCTCTCCCATTGTTTCCATCCTTACCCTTGGAGTCATACTGCAGCAGCTCCAGCTCCTTCCACCTCCCCACAGCCACTTTCTGCTCCGCAGCCCATCTCCTCCACGTCTCCTTACCGCCAGAGACCACAGCTGCACTCGAACGGCTGCCCTTCCCCTGAAGGGGAAGCACTCATTCAAATGGCACCCGCCACTAAAATGCCAAAACCTGGAGCAGAAGATATTTTTTTAATCCAAATGGAGCTGAAGCTGACCAACGCACCCAAAGCCTGCGAGGAGCCGGCTGTCTAGCAGATGCCGCTGCTGCACGAGCCTCGTTTCTTTACGAAGCTGGGCTAAAAATGGAACCAGCGATCGCCACCACCCTCTGTGTTTAGACCCGATATTCTAAACAATTCCTTCCTTTGCAGTTTGCTCTTTTTCCCCTGAAACTTCCCTTTGGCAGGAGAATTAAGCAGCTGCCACGGGGAGCAGGAACGGAGCTGAAACGTGCAGCAACGCAGCGCTAGCAGCGGCGTGGCACCAGCTGGGCGCCTTCCAGGTCGCTGCAGCCTGCCAGTCCCCCGACGAGGCCGTCCCGGCAGCTCTCGGTGGCACACAGCTTGCTTTTCTCCTGCCTATGCAAAAAAAAAAAAGTGAGATAACTCCCATATAGGTAAGCGTTGCGGGCTGCAAGCCACGCCATTCGGGGTTTAAAGAGGTTTGCCAATCTGATGAATAGGTTCAAGCTAAAGGAAAATAGCACAGAAAGGTTTTTCAGAGGGAAAGCATTCCGCTTCAGATTGTGCTTGCCTCCCCGTGCCAAATTGGCAGGAGAGCTGTGTAATTACAGCGTAATTGCAAACAAAATTAATTTATCGCAAGCCTGTACAAGGTAACCCTTACATACGTGTACTTTAGGTAGGGTGGAGAGAAAGGATGTGGCAGTTGGATTCCACCCCACCATTAAACCGCTCTCCCAGAAAAGGGACACTTAAATAAAGCCACTGCCTGCTGGCACAGACCGCAGCAGTCCCTAATCCGTGTTGAAGGGCAGAAATACCCCAACGCGGAGACCCCTCTGCTCCGGGGACGCCAGGTTTGGAGACAGGGGAAGGGCTGCTGGATGTGTTGGGAAGCATCAGACTTTGTGTTTGTAAGGTCGGGGTGTGCCACCGTTAGAGCCACATACCTACACCATCAAAATACGTTAGACAACGTCACCGTATGCTACAGGTTTGTTTCCCTTCATTATAGCTCATGTCGGCTCCATTAAGACACAAAACTAACCCGATTTCACAAAAATTCATCGTATCCCAATTTTCAGTTGTTCTCCCCGTCACACCCAGGACACCTCCTGTCCATAAATTACAGACTTGCCCGATTTTCCTAACGTTACCCAAGGGTAACGCAGGAGAAGCCCAAACGCAGGGTGCCAGAAGGGGACGGGCCAGAACTTGAAGACCAAGCACCTCATTTCCCCTCGGACCGAGCTGGACACCTTCCTTCCCCTCGTCCTCCCTCCAAAATTCCCCCCCTACCCATTTACAGCTGGGATGCTGAAGGGATTAAGATCCGCGTGTGTGGTCCCCGGACCTGCTGGCACAGGATCGCGCCGCGTGGTGTACGCTCCGGAACTGTGCCAAACAACTTCCCTCCATCAAACCACCGAGATTCTCTGTTTCCCAGTGACACGAGGCACGTCCCTGTTCCCTGAAGAGTCACAGTCAGATGTCGATGGAAAGACGAGATCCTTCATTTCACCAGCACCTCTACAGGACCACGACACGGGGATCACTGAAGAAATGACTGCTTCCGTCCTCAGTCCATTTTAACTGGCAGAAAAGCAGATTCATTTCCCATACATGAATTCTTTCCAAACTCAAGATTCATTTGAGTACTGCTTTGGACATGTTGATGCTACAGAAACATCCGTAATTTAGAGCATCAAATACCTAAACCATTCCACTCCTACCTTCGATTGAGGAGCTGGTTAGGCGCAGAGCAATTAAAACGCAGGAACTGAATTCAACGTGCTCGTGACCGAACACGAGCTTCATATCTACCTGACGGATAAGTTCCCATCAAATTACTCGCATTCTTTCACCGTTAGTTAACCGGCTTCGTTTGTCTCATTGGTTTTTTGGGGCGGAGGATCGTTGCTGCTCTTGTTTTGAAGCACTCGTACGTACTCTACTGGTAACTCTCCTAGGGGGAAATTTATATCTTTAAGAGGATTTTAAATTCTTTTAATCTGAAGAGCACCATAAACATTTCCCATTATGCAGGAAGAACAATCTCTTGTTGTTCCTACACTAATCCTGGCAAGCACTTGAAGGGCATAAACACAATGGGGTGAAATTGTTACAGACAGCCCGAGGGTTATTCCAATACTCGAACGACGGGAATAACGGGGTGGAAATACGAACGTGGGCCAAGGTGGAGGAAACAGGCCTCGTGGCAAGATCGCTGTGCTCGAGAAACGTCGCACAAAGCTACTGAAGGGAAGGCAGTTGTAGGAGTTAAAAATGAGCCTTGCGAGAAGTGTCCAAAATATTTGCTAACCCGGATAGAAAACCATCCATCCTCTTCCACTCAAAAAAAAATCATCATCATCATCAGCAGCCGGCAAATTATCTTTTTTCCATTTGGACAAGCAAAATTTCACAAGGTTACTGCAGAGAACAACCCGGAGCTGGCAAGATGGAAGAGAGGCGAGATAATCTAATAGGCCTTTTCTATCTAACTTTCATGATTCTTATGAAAAATGACCTGAATAAGTGAAGTTATTTGCCCTTGTCCTCTTTGTTCATATTGAATTTAGTCAGAAGGGAAATCCTGCCAAGGATAGGATGTTTTACTCAATTTACTGCCCTTTGTGATTGCTCTATAAAACATCAGATACGTGATGGAAAAGGTTATGGCTTTTTTTATTATTATTATTATTTGCAATGGAAAAAGAAGAAACACCTCGAGCGCTCGCTGGCAGGAAGAATTAAAACAAGAGGAATTGATGACATTTGCTGCAGAAAACGTCCATCTGTTTTCACGTGATTGGATTGTATGAAACCTAAACTCGGCGTGCTTTATTAATTACTAGCTGTTGGTTTTATTTAAGTATCAAACAAACGGCCGGCTGAAGGCAGGTCGCAAGTAACAGCGGGGTCAGCAGCCACCATCTATCTGGTGCCCGGACTTCCCAGCCGTGAGGAGCTGGGGCTTTGCCTTCAAGCCGCGCTGTTTTACGAGCCTGCTGCTTTTGGACTCCGGCTGTTAATCATACCGTTAGCCCGCTGCTGTTATTAAAGCAAAATGCAATAAATAAGAAGCCACTCGGTTCCAAGCTTGCATTCGCTGCAGCAGCACGCTGACCGCTGCCAGCTTGTGCTGCCAGGCTCCTTGCTGCAGAGCTTGCGTGAAATATATCACCAGCCCCAACATCTGCGCAGACAGGACGCGGGTCACGCGCGGTGCAGACCGTGAACCATAAATAATGGGCTGAGAGTTATGCTAAGACCCAGGTGCAGCCGATCCCGAGCACCTCTGATCAATTCTTTCGGACTCTAACGCGGTAAAGTTGTTTTTTTTTCTACAGCTAGAAAGGCGAACCGTAACGGCGCGGGATCTTTTATATCCTGGGAACGCGTTCCCTGCTCCCCCTGCTACATGTGCGAGCGGTGTGGTACGGCTCCAATAAGAGGTTTTGACGTTTCTCCCTTACCACTCAGTCCTACCCCAAAAAAAAACGGCTGGGAACCTGGCAGCTGCACGCCGTTGTAATACGCGGTGTCAAAAACGCCAGGCAAATGAGTAACACGTGGCCGCGAACGGCAGACCCCGCTCCTGGACTGACCTCTGAGGCTGAACGGCTGCCCCCTTTCCTAACAAAAGGATTGGGAAAAGAGAAACATCCAGACTGCCATAAGGGAACCGTGCGGGTCCGACGCGGCGTCCTTTATGGCACAAAGTGTGCATCGTTTGGGATCCTGACCCCAAACAGCTCAGCTCAGCTCCTTAAATACTCCCGGTTCCTCAGAAGTTTCCTTAAAAGCTGAACGGACTCCCACGGAGCAGCTCTCCCTTCCCTCCCACGCAGGCATTTCTTGTTTCTTTTCCCTTAACGGGGGATTCGGTGAATCGCCGCTGCTGCCCGTAGCATCCCCCTGGGTTCGTTAAGTCTGTTCTCGAAATCCCGGGAGACGGAGCAGAAACCTTGACTCCCCTGCGGCTCCCTGGAGGTTTAATTTTGGGTCTTGTAGGAAAGGTGGACACGCTCCTCTCCAGTTGTGTCAGGCATTAAGACCTAGAACTAAGGCACGTTATTCCTTAACCGCTTTCCCAGGAAGTTCCTCCTGACCCTTGACTTTGGGCTAAATTACTCACTTTTACAGGAACTAATTGCCTAAGACACACTCCAATTACAAGTCTAATTAGACTTTTCTAACTGTTGCCCGACCGAGGCTGAAACCACACAATGCTTTTCTCTTCCCTTACACGTTCAATTGGGCTGAACGGCTTTCTGGAGTTTTATAAAGTTCACGAGCAGAGAAAGAAAAAACGCAAGCATCTGAAGACTCCCGAGATAAAAGGCAGAGGCGGGAAGGAAGAGCTTTCCAAGTGTACATCAGAAGGACCTGTCGTGATTTAATGGATCTTAAACGCCGCTACCCTCCCTAGGAGGACGCAGGAGGGAGGAGAAGGGTGAAAGCTTGCCCCTTTCTCCCCTCCCCTCTCCATCCTGCAGCACCAGCGCTTCCTCCCTTATGCCATGAAGTTTGGCTTGGCATAAAGCATCGGCAGCTGTCTGCCTTCTCCCTGAAAGAGAGCCCCCCGCACAGCTCCTTACTCATTTCGGAATCCCTCTCATTTCCTCCCCTCCTTTCTCAAGCCTGCTCTAGTTGCCAGCTCCGGACCTTATCCGGCTCCCCACCCGTACTTATCTAGCATCAGCCCCTGCCACTCCACCCCGGCCGGCCAGGGTCAGGCCAGCGCGTCTGGCCTGCGGTTCTCCCGTCCGAAACGCGGCTCCGGGGAAGCCTCCGCTCCTTTCCCATCTGCCAGAAGCAGCTCTCTTTCTTTTTTCTGGGACTTCCTTAAAAAGGAGAGGGAAAGCACATAAACGCTGAGCAAGTTCATTAAGGGCGACAAAGCCTTGTGTCTTTACTTGAATATTAACATTGGAAACAAACAACCAAACCTTATTCTATGCCCATTTTCCTTTTTTTTCAGCCCCCTTCCAGTTAAAACCACAACTACCTCAGTCCCTCCCGATCTCAGGACCCGTAAATCTAAGTCAGTCTGTTTTGCATCACTGATTTTCTTTTTATGAGACACCCATCAGGTCTCTAAATCATTTGCAGCCACGTACGAAGGCGATCAGTACAATCAGGGCTAAGCATCTAGATGGCTTTAAAACTAGTAATTTTCGCTCCCGACGTGGGGCTGGTGAGGCAGAAGCAGTGGGGTGACCTTGGGCACCCCCAGAGCGTTGTGCCCACCACGCTCAGGATCGGTCTGAAGGTCAGACTGAGTTCAGGAAGGATGGAAGGGAAGAAGGAAGGAATCCTTCCCCCTCTTCCTCTGCAGCATGAGCGGTGCTCAAGTGCATCCTCAGCTGTCGCAGCAGTCCTGGGGACTGACCCCCCTCCTCTCCCATCATTTATTTCAGATGCAGTTCAGCCCAGAAGGACCGAAGGCATGTATTTGGTTTGCTACTCGGAATTTGTGTCATCTAATTAACTCGTAATTAGCCCCGATGATCTAATATTCCTCTCTGACCTTCGTTTCCACAAAACCCATAAAATTAATTCTTCTTCGGGACTCGTACAGCGCCTCCAAAAGCTTGCAGCATTACGATTCCAATCCTTCTCCACGCTGGCGTAAATGAGAGAACCGGACCCTAAAAACCCCCCGGGAACTCTGCAGCGGCGCCGCATTCCCCGATCTCCTGGAACCACCACGTCTCCGTGCAGGGGAATGGCAGGAGAGGAAACGAGCCATCAGCCCAGACAAATCCCCAGCCCGGGTTTTGATGGCTGGATGAATCACATGCCAAAGGGAGCTGCAGGCTGCATTTCAAACAGATGCTGAGATTGCTTTCTGCTCCGCGAGCTCGCAGGAATCGCTGGTGTCAATAAAGCGAAACGGCACCTGCCTATCTTGCCTTCCGTGGTTGTTGTTGGTGCTGAGAAAAACACCTCCTAACAAGGCCTGGAGCTTTTCTTCCAGCAGCCTCGCGTTCCTGACCTCGGATCCTACCGCCGTCCTGCTCAGCTCTCCGCTCACGGCCGGGTGTAAAAACCTTAAAACGGGCAGGTAAATATTTGAGGATGCAAAAAAATAAAAAATAAAGAGAATTACCGCGCAAAGCCCAAGTGCAAAGAGAGCGCTTACACCTCCGAGGAGAACAGAAGAAAATAGCTTTCATTTGAGCGAGCCTGATGTTTATCTCCTGCACCAAACAAGCCGAGGCAGGCTGGCGCTTTCATGTACCCTTTGCTTCCCCGAAGCAGTCCAAAAGCTACAAAAGCAGTGACGATCCCATCTGCCCAGCGATGAGGGCGAAAAGGCTTAGCCTGCAGGACCCGAGGACCCCCGAGCAGTTTGGGGTGTGCAGGTGCTGCCTCTCCCCGTTTCCGGGATCTTCTTGCACAAAGCTGCAGCGGATGAAGCAGCGAGGGGGGGGCGTTTGGGAACACCTGGTGAAAAAAAAAAAAACAGGAAAAATCCCGTTCACAGCACGGGGGCACGACCAAAACACCCCAGGGATTTCCAAGGGCGCTGTACGGAACCACAACGGGCACCTTCGGAAAATATTATCACACGAACACTTTGAAAACCCGGACCATCTCTTACCTGAAACGTCTCTGTCAGGTCACTGCCTGCTGCTAACGCAGCAGCTTGCTTCAGGAGAGCTCTGTCGCGTTCCTCGTGTTGCCCTGCACGGAAGGCAGCTCCATCACCCGAATCCCTCCGTGAATTAAACCCAATCGCAGTTCCCGCGGGAAGCCCGCCACCAGCTACGCGTACACATCATCGCCGGAACGTCCCCGCTGCTTCTTCCACAGCGCAAAAGGATCTCAGGTTATTTATGATATTGTTGAAAGAGCCGTGGCAGAAGCAAGAGCCAAAACAAAGCAGTTCGGATTGCAACGGAAGGGCAATTTATGTCTGCTATTCGGAAGGCTACACCAAGCACGGAGCACAAACTTTTAGGCAAACGACGGAACACAAATTAACGAAGAAGTTTTAAAGCCCAGGTTTTACAGCAGCACTCTGCAATGCTCAGCTTAAATACGGTTAAAATCGGGGATAAAAACCGATTGCATTCAAATTAACCCATCTCGCCAATAAATAGGTGCACTCTCAGCTAACACGACTCGTCCCAGTTTCCCCAGGAAAGACCCTTCTGGTGTGACCGCACCCGGGTGGCACACTGGGAAAGCTCTGGGACGCGACGGAACGCAGCCGTGCACCTGCACCCAGGTGCTCACACTGGCACGGGTTGTTTTCAAGGACACGGCACAACGGATTTCAGCTTTTTAGCACGAACCAAGGCTCCGAAGGCTCAGCAGCAGTCGCCGAAGGAAATGCCTGCACGTCGGAAAACACCGGCTCCGTCAAGCCACAGGCGCTGCATTTAGGCCCGGGTACAATCTACGGGCACAGATGGGTTTTTTAGGGAAAAAAACACGTTGTTTTCTAAATGAAGAGGAAGCCTAAGCTCCATCCAGAGACACAGATGGAGGTACCTCTGAATCTGAAGGACGGAGGAAGGGGACAAAACAGCAAGCTCCGATACACGGAACATGTCTGCAGAAGCAGGTGAAGAAGGACAGGCGAAAATCATCACTTCCTCCCCAAGCAGGCGAGACTCCACGATCCCCTTTGCCAAATAAATTGGGGATTTGAAGAGAAATCCAGTATTTAAAAGGTATTTCGGCTACTGCAGCCCTTCCTCATGTAAAATGCAACAATCCTAAAAATAGAAGCAGGCAAGTCTCCCTGACAAGGTTATTAGAGAAGTGTTCGCGCAGGCATTTTTCACCTCCGATGCCTTTCACCAGGGAGGGGAATAACTCTGCCCTGCCTGCAGCCCTCAGAGGGGCATGGGAAGAGGGAAACGTGTGAATCGCTGGGAAGGGACACGGGGGATGGACCGGAGGAGGCAGCCCGGCACAACCAGACCTCCTGCTTTGTCCCCCGGGATGACACCGTCGTGTATTGGGCAAGGAAAAGGGAGCACACCCGTGGCCTACGTGTGTCAGGTACTGAATAGCCCCGTAGTCCCTATAAGTATATAGGGAAACCAACGTAAGGAAGGCAAAACGTAACACACACACGCTTAAGGCAGGATGGTAAACGCTAAAATCCAACTCTATCCCCCTTCCCCACCAAGAAGGCGGTCACACAGACCATGCCTATATGCAAAACTCCGGCAGGAACACTTAAGCGACGTGTGAAAACAACAAGCAATGAGAAGTAAATTATTCAGCTCCTCCTTATCAACCTCCTTCACTGTTGGTTGTTGGAATTAACAAAATTCCGAAGTGGCAAAATGAGGAAGGTGGAAAACGTAGCTTCATTGTCACTTCTTACCGTCGGTTGTCCGTACTCGGTAATGCACCCAAGGACTTCACTATAAAAAACCATTTGTTCTTCAATTCTCACCAATTCTTTTCTTTCTTTTAAGTGGCGCCAAAGCCAGAACCCTGAGCTACTTCAGACTTTTCTTCTGTGTAACTCTTCCTTTCAAAGGTTTTATCTAAGCAGCCTAAAAAGAGCCTTGCAATGGAAATAGCAATCACACCACTTCAGCGAAACGACCATCCAGACAAGCTCCAGTTCTTGTTCAAAGCCACACAAGAAGTCATCTTCTGTGTCATACGCAGGCCACGTCCAGGTCCCTGGTTTTGGCTTTACCTTGTCTTGATGAAGCCTCCCTTCGTCTTAAATCTAAAAAATAACCTCAGCAGAGTTCAATGCCAATAATTGAAATACTTAGCCTCAATTTTTTGTATTCAAGTGAAATGCCCCATTGAACAAGAAGACCTTTTTCCACAATTGAAGGGTTTGAAAGCTCCTCAGCTCCTCCCTGCTAAGTTTTAAATCGTTTTATTCAGGACTAACTTCCCAAGCAGAGCTGGTGAACTACTGGGAAGCAGCCAACAGGCATCTCCATGAGGCTTTCAGGTAGACCTGGTGTCTAAGGAGAGCGGAGAAATCAGATGAGGAAAAGGGAAGAATCTACTACTAAGGCTTAATGAGCACTTAAAAAGTGACAGTTTGGGTTTTTTTCGATACCATCGGTGGCTCTTCTGCCTAGTGCTGACTGAAAGTGGTTAACTCCACTTGGATATTCAGAGCTCTGCGGGCTACAAGAGCTACATCCATAATGCATGGCATTTACACACCTACCTGCTGCTCGGGAAAGCTGATCGGGGAGAGACATGAAATGGGGAAGAGTTGTTCTTTTACTCTCGTTTCCACCCTCCCGAAAGATAAAAAGATGGAAGCGGCTGAAGAAGCAGAGCAGTGAAGGTACATGAATCCCAGACAAGTAAGAAAACCTTATTGATTTTTTTCCGGCGAAAGAGAACAAAAATGGATTGCTGTGGTTTAGACGGGGTGACAAGAACCACGTGGCCACAGCCGCTGGAAGGTGGAAGAGATAAATGGAGGCTTTGGCTAAAGCATCGTTCCCTCCACCCCACGAGGACAGACACCTTCCACCACGGCCCTGCCTGGCAATTATCTACAAACACGCACAAAAACCAAGACCTGCATTAAAAAAAAAAAAAAAATCCTAGAATCATTTAGGTTGGAAAAGACTTTCCAAGATCATCTGGTCCAACCACCCCCCTACCACCACTGCCACCCACCAAACCCTGTCCCCAAGCACCACGTCCAACCTTGCCTTGAATACCCCCAGGGACGGGGACTCCACCACCTCCCTGAGCACAGTTTCTGAAAGCTGAAGGTAATATTTTAACTTCGGAGCTCCCAGCCTGGAACCACGGGGACACACACATCCCTTCCGAAACTCAAGGCAGCGGTTGAGATAGTTTAGACGCTTCAAAACCATGCGTTGCCTAACTTGGAAAGCTTCTTATAAAAGTCCGGCAAATAGGAAAAGTTGTCGACGAGAATGAAAAGTGCTTAATTGACAATATACTGAACCAAACGGGCTATGTTTTTTTTTTTTCCCTGAGCAATTACTATCTCTATTAGATGATAACTAGCTGTGGGTCATGTCATGTAACACTCCAGTACGTGAAGTATCGTGCATTTAGTTTGTATGCAATTAAGACCGCTTCATTGTCTCATCAGGTTCCCTTTGACACCCAATTAAGTAATAACACAAGGAAAGTGCTCTTAATTAATGAGGAAAATCCTCTGCAAGCCAGACACAGGTGTGTGTTTCTCAAGTAGAGCCTGAAATAGTTCAAAAGATCACTTAATCTTTATAAAAAACACACTCAAATTTGTATCCAATTAACTCAATAGCAGGATTCTCTTAGATTTCTTCCAAGAGGGTTACGTTTCTTTGTGATATTCAACAACCAAGTGGCTTATAAAAGATTAAAATTAAAACTGATGCTCGGAGCGAGTGGTCACAAGTAGCTGCTGTTTGCACATTGTTTTTCCCAATTTCTCCACAAATCTCGGTGAAATAGGTTTACGTTACCTTTCTTCTTCGATGCTTCCTTCGGGAACAACCTTCTGTACGGGTACTGAATGAGCACATTTGCATTTATTCCTACGCAGATGCTTTTGGGCGTATTTTAAAAGATTACCTCAACCAGCTAAAATAACCTCAGCAACACGAGACCGTGATACACGTACCCACTGTCTGTGACCTACGTGGTTGTAGGATCATTAATGGGCGAAGATGGACAGCAAAGAGGGGCAGGTGAAGGGAAGCTGGCCCACCTTTCCTATCCAAGCTCATCTGGAGGCAGGAGATGAACTGGAACCTGGTCGCGGGCCTGAGCCCAGTTCCTTCCAACAGCCATGAGTTCTTCTCGCTTCTTTGATCAGAGACGCATTGCTATTCTCGTACTACAAAAGAATATTTCCAAACCACAAAACGTAAGCAATCTTAATTCTTGCCTTGTGGCGTGGTATTTTCCACTATTTATTTCTGTTTCCCGTCGCGCGCTGTCCTACTCAATACCAAGTGTTCTTCAAAACAGAGACAAGGATTTCACTGGGGAAACTTCTCCCCAGATCCTACAGACCTCTTACAAATTTCAGCGCAGGCAGGAGCGCTACTTTTCTAAGAAGTAAAAAAGATCTTTTTCATGTTTGATCCCTTTTTAGCATAATACAATAGATAAATAGATAGATAGACAGGTAAAAAAGCACGAAGAGCAGCCTACGGCCATCCCAAGAGGCGGCACGTGCTTGGACTTGTGTGCGCACAAACGGTTAAGCTCAAAAACATGTTAAGGACAAGGTAGATGCTATCTGAAACACTCCCATCAAACTGTTCCTCTTGCGCACAGCTGTGATATTTTGACTGAGCTAAATGAAATCCCATTACAGCTAGCAACGTTAGATTAGCCAGTGCAGCATCCCTAACGTTTCATGATGCCTGTCAAGGGCAATGTCATACAGAGGCTGTAACAAAAAAAAACCACGCTAGGAAACGTCGGAACGTCTTCCTAGGTTTCTATCTCTCTTACATGCTTCAGCAAGCGGAACAGCAAAATTTAACCCCAAGGAATGACATTTCCATCAAGTACAGTATTTTTGTACCCAGGTTTCTCCAGCTAAATAAGGTGAACGTGCACCTTCCAACGCATTAAAAGCGCAGGAGCATTACTCACAAACGTCCAAAAATTGCATATCCCTAAGGGGAGCTGCTATGGACAACTTGAGCAAAGGTTGCTTCCCATTTCCCATCGCTTGGCTTCAGCGACATTGGAACCTGAATGCATTTTTAATTGTTCAAGGCATTTTTCTGCTTTTGGTGTCTGACTCAAGATGTATTTTGCCAGGCTTCAGCTCTGAGCCACTGGGATTGGTTTGCTTCTTCTGACACGAAGAAGGTCCAGACCTTTTGTATCCAAAAACTGGCTGGAGGACTTGGCCAAAAGGTTAGGCAAAGCTAAACGAAGTTAAAGACGTGCTTTTAACTACTTTAACTAAAATCAGCTCTAATATGGCCAGACCACAGACCTATGAAATCACTTGTAGCTTTTACACGTTAATTTGCACAATTAAACGCAGAATAGTTCGTCATCTTCCTCCGCGACTTCACATATGCTGGCAGCAGGCACCCTGCTCCCTCCCCACGAGCTCAAGAGGCAGGGTCCTTGCGATCCCCCATCACTTTGTTCTTTGGTACCCAGAATTTAGGATGGTTCCAAACCTGATAGCCTCTAGCACTACATAAATTAAACTACTACGAAACGGCAAAGAGCGCGAGTCCCTTCCAACGCTTCACACAAGTCGTACCAGCCTCCCACTAACTATTTATACCAGAGGTCTGCACCTCCTATTTAAAGTCCTAAGGATCAACACAGTTCTATATTATAACTCCTGATTTTTCTTATTTCCACTTCATTAGATAAAGTTCAACAGGCATCAACACTTGTGATTGCAAAGCCGGACAACACAAAGAGAAATTCCAGAACTGGCACGACATAATATTTTAGAAATGGTATTTCAGTCACTTAAAATAAAGACACCTATCTTAATCAGTCCGAGGACCAAAACACCCTTAAAAGTGAATAAAATCGTTGTCTGCAGGGCTGCAGGAGAAGCTGGATGGCATACAGTTCAGCTGACAAGGAACTACAGGAGCAGCAAGTATGGTCTTGCTGTTACGCGTTCAGATGAACACTGCCCCAAGGAACTGGTCTTTCCTAGCTTCTGCCACCGAGCTTTTGCAACGCTCGCCGTAGCGCCCTTTCTAGTTGATTAATTAAATGTGGAATCCTCATTCCTCTGGACACTTGAGGCCAAATCTGCAATTTCGATGCTGAGACCTGACAACTGCATCTGCGGTCAACACGGAGCTTTGTATTGAGTATATGACGTGCTACGAAGATGCAAAGATTCTCTGAAAACACACGCCCTAGGCGTCACATGATATTGGTGAGCAAGTATTTTTCTGACAAATACTTAACTACTCTCTCCAGGCCTCAGTTCTTCCGCTTGTAAAACCGGGACCCATTCCAGGAGAATTAATTTAGCACGCTCCTGCTTTTGAAGCAGCCCAATCCTGCCC
This sequence comes from Oxyura jamaicensis, assembly GCF_011077185.1. Taxonomy (NCBI): domain Eukaryota; kingdom Metazoa; phylum Chordata; class Aves; order Anseriformes; family Anatidae; genus Oxyura; species Oxyura jamaicensis. Next base: position 203,057,854 of record NC_048893.1, read on the forward strand.
TCGAAACTGGACCTGCCTTCCAAGGGAAGGGATTTTGCACATCCCTTTACAGCAGGGGTGACTCACTCCTCGCAGCTCCAGGAGAAGCTGCAGTGTGTGCTGCTCCCCTGTAATCTGCTTCCAAACATCTGCACAGCCCAGTTAATCTGGTGCCAGCACAGCCTTTATCAGCTTCCCCCCGTACGGCCAGGTCCGGGTAGCGCCGTACGCCACAGCTCTGTTCTCCCAGCTCCACCTTCACACTGCTGCAACCAAACGTGCCCTTGGTATTTCAGCTTCCCACTTCGTCTTATGTTTATGCCCCAAGAAATATCTGCCTCAGCTCCCCGTGCAAAAAGTACACAGCTAAAATGCCTCTGAGGAAACAACTCTGAGCACCACCACGTCTGTATGCTCCCCTGCTTGTCTGCAGCCTCACCTTTCCTCTCTGCAAGCTCCGTCAGTACCAGAGCACCAAATCTACTTCCCGCTGCTCCAGGCCACACTGAAACGTTGGGAAATTCAACATTTCTTCCCCTGAGTGAGAATTAAGTATGGAAACAAGCTCCTAAATCCCTACCTGAGGAGCAAACGCGGGCAGGAATTGCAGGAAACATTACTTGCAGGAGATGGGAAGGGTTGGGAGGGAAGCACACAACAATTTGCACTTGTGCTTATTCCAAGGCTACTCGCACACAGCCACCTACCCGTGATGATCGGCTTTCCACCTCCTCAGCTCTGTTTTTCCCCAGAGAGCGAAGCAGACCGGCTTTCTAGGAGCTCAGCTCTTCTTTACAGCGCCATAAAGGCCTTTGAAACCAATGCCTGAATGATCTCTTGACTGTTTTTTTTTTTTTTTAAAAAAAAAAAAAAAAAGTAAAATGAAGACTATCCAAGCTCCACTAGCCTTCCAGACACCTTCTACAGCAGATCCCTATGGGTAAATACAGATACACAGGGCAGATCTGTCAACTTGTACCTTCAGAGCCTCCCACCCCCGACTCTTCCCATAGATAGGCTCTTCCCAAAGCCCTGGCTCTCTTACCTGAGCTGCTTATTTCCAGTTCTTGATGCTTTTGGCACAAACAAGCCACCAAACCAAATTATTTTTCTTTGATCAAACTTGTCCCTCTGTTCAGAAAACAAGTTAAAACCATTAAGCTTGCTGATGTTATCCAAATGCTTACTGGGATCTCATCTTTCCTGTAATTTATTTAGCACTGAATTCCTTGACAATACATCTGAAGGATTCTAAGATCACTTCAAATCTCTCTCAAATCAGCAACCTTGATTGCAAGGCAGAACTGGCAGAAAAAGGTTTCGCGTGCAAAAACTGATCACCGCACGTGTTACACTTCCTGAAAACTGCTCTGAACGGGGTCCTACCAGTACCTTGGTGAAGCCTGGGTTCAATGACCAGAACAAATCATCTGGAAACACCCAGATACTGTAATACACTGCCTGGAGCCAGCAGACTTAAAGAGAGTCTTTGTCTTGCTGCTCACGTGCTTTCCAGTTTTCTTGTTGCATCACTTTAGCTGGTGCTAACACGCACTTCAGACTCCATCGCTACGAGCTTCTCTAGCTTGTTTTCCAAAGGCGCGACAGCCAGAGGTAAACACCAAGGATGAGATCACTTTGGGGAAGAAGAAAGTTTACAGCTGGTTTGTAAGCGGCAATTTTGCAGGTGGCTGCGTTTCAAAAAGCCCGATCCCGAATTCAGATCACCAGTCGCCACCCACAGCCCCGTGAGCATCAGCAAGTTCAAACCAACCCAGGCCTCCACACATATTACAGCTCTTAGAGATTCCCCATTATAAATAAATGCAATACTTTTAACCTGAACCCTCAGCAGCACAATTCTACTCCAGTAGTTATGACGTGCTCTGCAACGTTTTTAGGGCTTGTCTTCAGTTCACCGTTAATTTGAGCTGTGAGCCCAAGACCGCCCTTACTAGGTGCCATCCTGTACGGAGATGTTTGAACTAGAATGAGATGGTAATTTTAATGCAAAGGTTGGCCCATTAGGTAAAAAGTAATGTTTCAATTAGCAAACCGCATCGCCTCCTAACACGACCTCTCTGTAATACGGCCACAGTTTAACAGTGCCTGGTGCCTTCCTACAATTCTTTCTTTCTGCCCAGAAAAGATGTATTCATGGATGCATCAATTTAAAGGCCTGAAGAGATCACAGCTTCACTGAAATTCATCTCCCACCTACCAAATAGCATTAAATATCTCCCAGTTACCGCAAACTGAACCTAACATACTTGACAAGAACATAACCTCTATGTACAATTTTTTTTAAAAGCTATCAAATAGGGAAATTTGTAGAGACAGAAGCTGCACCTTTTCCTTCGATTATTCATCACGATGAGCAGCCCACCTCCCTAATAAAACCGTGCCTCACTTCCAATCTGAACCGCCCGATTTCCCTTTCAAAACAGTGATTTTTAGGTACGCTTTCCTCAGATGCAGGAGGACACACTCAGCGCCTGGCATTTTCTCTCTGTGATGTTACTGCAGTCAAGTGCTCTCCCTGAAAAGCTAAACAGACTTAGCTGTAAGCTTCTCTGCGCAGTGTTTTCTCTGATCCTCAGATTATTTTTGTGTTTCTTCTGTTCCTCTACAACTCATCCAAGAGCTATTTCAAGATGTTGAAATGGAAATCATACCCAGTCTTCTTGCATGAAAGTCACAAGCACCAAACACACATTTGTTCTCTTCTAAATATTTGCTTGCTCAAAAATTTGAAGGAAATGCATGTCTTTTCTTTTTCCCCTTCATTTTTGATGGAGCATCAACCCTAGAGTTTACACTACCCTGCACTGCCCACCAGTGACCTTTTAATCCCTTCCAGCACTGCTACTCATAATGCAGCTCTCCCCTTCCTCCATCTCACCCCCATTCTGTAAGCGTGGCTTGCAGCTCTTGCCTCCAGCAGCTTTGCTTCATGTCTGCTTTACTTTCTTGCTTGAATAAGGTTTACATCAAACCAAAAAGCATCAGGCCCAAGGCACCAGGCAATCAGAAGCTCCTGGATGACTGAATGCACCTGCCCTTGGTGCGCTCATCTCAGCACGAGAGCTGACCAGGCTCCAGCTGCCCAAGCTCTGTGTGCCAGGTCATTAGCAAAGAGCAACAGTGACACTACCTCAAGAGCACTGACAGAAAACACTGCTGGGTCACAGAATCACAGAATGGTTTGGGTTGGAAGGGACCTTAAAGATCATCCCATAGACAGGGACACATCCCCCCAGCCCGACCCAGCTTGGCCTTGGGCACTGCCAGGGCTGGGGCACCCCCAGCTCCTCTGGGCAGCCTGGGCCAGGGCCTCAGCGCCCTCAGAGGGAAGAATTTCTTCCCAAGGCCTCCCCGAAGCCTCCCCCGTGCCCGGCTCCAGCCGGTGCCCCTCGTCCTGTCCCCCCAGCCCTGACCAAGAGTCCCTCCCCAGCTTTCCTGCCCCCCCTGCAGGCCCTGGCAGGCCACTGGCAGCTCCCCCCAGGGCTTTCTCTTCCCCAGGATGAGTGTGACCCACTACAACAGTCCATCAAAAGCCTTCTAAAACCACATCCATTTGACCAGAATCACCTGTCTACAGTCATTTCTTGAAATCCAGCAGCCAGACTTAATGCAATTACTGTCAGCTTTGTGTTGCCCAAGGCCAGGCTGGATAGGACTGGGGGCACTGGGTGGGCTTTAGGGCCCCTTCCAATCCCTTCTCCAATTCTATGATTTCATAACGCACCACCCATTTTCTTAATCAGAACATTACTCGGTACTGAAATGCCTCAGAAGTCACTGGTTTCACTGGGAAATCATTCAAAGAATGGCTCTGTTTGTTGTATTCACAAGAACCCCCTAAAGTTTCACCGGGCCAGGCCCGCAGGCCCAGCAGCACAAGGGTTACTTCTCCCCGCTGCCACCCTCCTTCCAGCCCCTTAATCTGAAAACAGTAACTTGAGTACAGTCAACCTGATTTAATTTCATAGCAAAGAAATCAACTGGCAACCTACTTAGGCATTATTAACTTAATATGAACTTGATATTAACTTGACAGTCAGTTGCAAAGTAGAACTGCTGAAACAAGACCGAGTCCAAGTATTTAACCACTCCTTTCTTATTTGAAGTTTGGCTTTCCCTCAATGTGCTTATATTAGGAAGTTTTTAAGAGCTGTTTACTGCATGCCTACGTATAAAGGCAGAATCCTGATTAGATCAGTTGAAAACAACAACTTAAGAAAACAGATTTTCAGACCTTTCCTCTCTATAGCTTTTAAAAACATAACAAGTATTGAGAAACTAAAGAGCTTGAAGGGAAAATCCACACAAGAACACGAGCTGTTTAACCTTTAATGATGGGCTCTCAGCAATTCTGTGCACTTTCACCAAGGCCAACTAGTCCCCTAGTATCCACCTGCCAGCTCCAAACTCAAATGTAAGAGCCCAGCGCTGCTCAACACGCTTCTCCACAGAACTTGCCACAGAAATCAACCACAACAGGAGCCCTGCAAGTCCAAACACATCGCGTTATTTCTACAAGAATAAAATCACGGTAATTGGAGTCCTGCAAATTAGACCGTTTATTAAGACGAACAACCTATTTAAACAGCTCTCATCAGATAAGCAGCATTATTGCAGCCATCGTTCTGCAGAAAGGTTGGAAGCAGCTGATAATTTCCTTCGAGCAGCAGTTTTCTCTGAAATTGCAGTACAGGCCTCCATCTTATCGCTCCCTTTGTGCTCTGCTAAAAGAGTCCCCCAAAATTGTCTGTCATAATAGTATGCATTAATACAGGTTTATTTCGCTGTACTGATTCTCCTATCGAATGTGAAAAATACAGTCAAAACACAGCACGCTCAGGACTTCTAAAGAGAAAAAAGAATTAGAGCACTCCCTGCAAATTGCAGTTTATTCTTTGCTAAACCTTAATATGCTTTTAGTCCAGGAATGTGCGACTGTGCAGCATCACTTCGCTAATGAGTCTATACGTGACACTGGAAACAGCTGCAGTTTCGGGGAATCAACGCATCGCACTACTGCTGCCTTTAAGACAGTCACCCAGACAGAAACCAGCCCTGAGACAAAAATCAGCAGCTTCTGGTCAGCTGCATTAGAGAGAGTGTGATCATTCTGAAAATAAACAGAGTTAAGTTAAGGAAAATGAGAATTGGAGGTTAATTTTAGAAGGACTCAATCTATACCAAGGGTATGAAAATGAAGGTCACAGCCCTGGCAACAAATATATATTGATAGCTGGGGTGTTTTAATGTTCGCCATCCCAGATTACCTGACATTTTATTTAAATACAGTCTTTATTTTCCTCTTCATTTTAGCACCTATCGAGAACAAAATTCCGAGGTTTTGTTATTCACTTGTATTGTAGGCTCCCTGTCAAGAAAAACTTCTAAAGAGGCAAATGCTGAAGAAATACTTTTGATGGCTAAGCTTCATTTTCCAGGCGTTCTGGAAAACAGAATTGGTTTTAAAAATAAAGGACCTGCCTGTTTTTCTTCTCCTGAAATCAGAGGGATACAGTGGTCTTCAAAAAAAAGTATTTTTAAAGGCTCCCAGTTATCTAACTTCCCTGGGTCATCTGATAACATTTTGTCATCGTTTCCTAGTTTTAATTGCTTTTGTTTCTTCGCTCCTGTGCGTTGCCTATAAATACGGAAATGAACCAAATCAGGAAGAAACCATCGGCGTTAATTCTACATAAGTAAAGTCATCTCGAGCGCTATTTGTGGCAACGTGGATTTTTTTTGTTCCTCTGTAAGATATCCAATAAAAACCACAAAAGGTGAGGCCAGGAACAGTGCCCCCAGTCTGAATCTCCTGAACACTGCCTGTTTTTCCAGGTGCTGCTGGGTTTTGTCCTGCTTCTTGCTGCACTTCAGGCTACCTGAAATGGATGTAAAGTGCCTGAGGGGGTTTTATAATCTCGCAGCCTGCTGATCATTCATCCTGCTGCCATTCTGGCAGGAAGCACGGCTCCCAGAAATCTGCTCCCATTAAAACAGATTTCCGCTCCAAGCACCAGGAATAGACTCTGGATACTCCCCAATAATCTTAAAATGGATACTCCCATTAAATTATTTCAGTATAAAAAGATTTGCAGAGACTACTGATCTCCAGCAAAGCATCCATGGTTCACTCTGAGAACACATTTTAAGCCAATTTCACCTCTGTATTTTTTTTCCACTCCCTCTTTACTAAATGTCAAGATCCCCAAGTTCCTGGTGCCTACCTTTTGATTCTGTTCACCATGCAGCCAGACGAGCATCACGGATGGTGCAAGGGATGCAGCTGCGTGGGCAGAAGCAGGGTGGAGAGATGGCTCCTACCTTTATTTACCTCAAGCACATCTCAAGACCATGCCCCAAGGATGCTGCTTCAGTTCCTGAAGCCAAACTGACGTCCCTGCCGTTACCAGAAGGCACGGTCTCACCTTTCTTCCCTTCTCCTCGGCGGTGCGTTCCCCAACAGATGCTCACACCAGGTGGAAACACAACCAGGCAGCTCCGAGCAGAAGGAACAGTACAGTCGGTCCCATCAGCAACTCACAAAACGACCCGCTCGGCACACGGTACCTTAGTGTGAGCAGCAGGAGGGAGGGCAGAAATTCATCTTCTGCAGCACCAAGGAGCTCAGCCCGTGACGAAACCAGGCTCTGAGCCCATCTGATGCACGTTTTACAAGTAGGGAGCTGGGGTAAACAACACTTCTCTACCTCATAAAAGCACTGTTACGTTAACTGCAGTTTGTAACCGGCTTGGATGGTCTAATAAGGAAGCCACAAAAGCAACTGAAGTGTTTTTAGTACATATTCTAAATGCTGCTTCATAAAAATACCATCTCCTGAGACTTGGCGATCAGACGAGCCTTTGGAGCACGCTGCATTTTACAGCAGCAGGCAAGCAATAGCCTTAGTTCAGAGAGGGTATGCGCTGCTTCAAGGAAAGGAGCTAAAATTACTGCCAGACACCTACGCAAAACTTCTTGCCTTCAAACAACAGCGTCAGGATTTCTGGATTTGGTTGCCAGTGTTCAGGAATGCGCAGTCCTGAAATACAATCACCATCCTTGCTGTGCTGGAACGCAGATTCAGATGGCAGCAAAGGGTCCCTTTGTCTCTGAGCTCACCCTGCTCTGCGGTATCTCGGAGTTCGGGCTTTGTGGTCATCAACAGGAATTTACGGTTCACTCTTCAGGTAGCATTTATTGTTGGACAAGTTGTAAGGCTGCTAGTAAGAAAACGAGTAAGAAAATGAGTATCTTACGCCCACTGGGTGGTAACGATGTACATTTTCCTTCCTGGGACGTAGCACAGGCACACGTAACAGTCCAGGCCATCCTTCCAACCCTGTAGATGAGTGAGCTCACTCCCGAAGAGCCCGGTGCTCATGCAGACCCACAGAACCCGACCGCATGCAGAAGTTCACGTTTATTAGCTCTGACAGCCAAGCAGTTACGAAACTCGCCAAGCCGCAGAGAACGCGTGTTGCCATGTTGGTCCTCGAGATTTTCCGGCATCTTTTTCTTATTACAGCAAGTCCTGAACGCTGAAGACAAAGATCTCCTGCTCCCAGAACCTAACCGAGAAGTCAGGCTGACCCTGTTCTCTCCTCCCGTGCTCCTGGTCTCGTGCCAGCATCTCAGGAGGGCAGGCAGAAGCCAAGAGCCAAAGAATAAGGAATTGTTTTCCCCAGTGTTTTTACCGCTATCTTTAGGTTAATATAAACTCGCATAAAAAAAAAAAAAAAAGCGAGAAACATCAAAGAATAATAATAAGGTAAAATCATAGGAAGGTCAGATAAAACCTAAAACCACTAGAGACGCACGCCGCTTCTCTCAGTCGCCACTGGAGGAAGGAAACGCAGCGATCCGTAAGCCCCGCAGCTTATCTTGATAGCCAGCAAGTCCTGATAACACCGAGGAAAACATATTCCAGAATCAATGCCCCCCCCTCGCCCCAGGAGAAAACTCTGCTGAAGCCCTCTCAGATTTAAAAACACGATTGCCAACCAAGTAAGCCCCGGCTAATCTTGACTGCCAGCACAATCCTGGGGAAAGAGGTCTCCCGAGCAGATAAGATTCAAATCAAGAGGGTTTCACAGATCAAAGGCAGCAGCAGCCGGAATTGTAAACCAAAACGAGTTAAGACACCAGAACAGACTCTGCAGAGCTGACACAAAGCGTTTTCTGCAAGAGCCATCTCCACGCAAGCGAAGCACGTTTGGCACTATTTAAAAATCTGTGCAAAACTTAGGAGAAAAACTCCGTAAAAAGCACACTGGAGGAACCCAACCAGGAGACCACGCACAAAATTTCCTTGATTTCGATTGCTGGAGGAGGAGGGAAGTCGTCGCTGTGGTGTCAGCGCATCTCCTGCGTTTCATTTATCCCCCGCTGGCACATTTGGGCAGTAGAGACACCGTCTCCCCTTTCTGCCGCAACCCAAACGGGAAAGCAAGGCACCAGGCTCTGCAAAACTGGTTTTGCCCAGCAAATCTCCACTGAAAGCAATTTTAGATGAAAAGGTTAAAGCTAGCGAGGCCGGCCAGAAACCGGCCTGAACAGATGCGTGCAAAAAAGCTTCCTAGGGGCTGAACGCAAGAGCGTCAGGCTTTGTTTTGGTAGGGGAGGAAACTGCGCAAGGCACGGAGAGCAGGAGAGAATACGCACGCTGTCAGGCGTGGTGAGAGCCAGGAACATCAGCAAAAAGCATCAGGAAAGCACGAGGAAGTCAAGGACAGCCAGAGAAACACCCATGGTGTAAGTCACAGGAGAGCCGTGCGTGTCCACGTGTGCACGTGCAGGCGCGCGTGTATTTGGTGCTGGCAGGAAAAAAAAAAACGACCTTGGGATACTGAGCACAACCTTCCCCTGCTGCTCGATTCAGGCTGCGCTCAGAGAAGCCGGCCTCTGCAAACGGCCTCTGTGAATCAGCAAGATTGCCTCCAAGAAATACCTGACTGTCATCGATTTCCTCTTTCGCCAGGCGATCCCAAATATTGGCTAATCGCTCTGGTCAAAAGAAGGAAGCATTCACGCTGGGGCCGGCAGCTCTGCATCAGCTGGAACTGAGCAGATGAAAAAAATATATATATATTGCAAGGATCCTGGAAAAGAACCCAAAAGGAAAGTCGAAGTCAAGGTTTGGCAGTCTTTCCAGGGTACCGTGCCAGACTTTTTTCTTCCCCATGCTCCAGCTGAAGCGTGTGCCAAGAGAAACCTAGCAGGATCTGGTAGAAGCTGCCTCCCGAACGGGTGGGAATCTGCTAGTCAATGGCATCTTGTTCTCACGCACCGCCGCGGCTTTTGCTGAGCGTGGAGCCCGGGGAGGCTCGGGAATCGCAAACTGCTGCCCCTTGCAAACGAGCGTCTCGAAACGCCGGCGCTGTCGGCCCCACGCCCCGCCGCAGGCTGCTGAAACGTGCATCCACTGCTGGCTGCGAGAGAAGGCAAAAAAAAAAAAAAGGCAAAAGCAGCAAACAGCTGCTGAGGATGTTTGGATTTGAGCGACTGAACTACACCGCAGGGAACACGGGGATCATGAACTGCAGAGCCAGCATCTTTCCAACTAGAAAGACACCTTCCCAGAGGAAACTGCTGATGCATCCAGGAAAGGAACGAACTAAAGACGAGAGAAGGACGCGGAAGGATGAATGAGGTTCAAAGACGAGAGGGTCTGTAAAGAAAACGAATTTTCTGTTGCTATGTATGGATGCAAGGACTCTGAGTAGCAAGGAGGAACGAGTAAAATCCTGAAAAAATAGAAATAGAAAATGGCAAATAGAAAAAAAATGCAATCCGGTGAGATGGATGTGTGGCCCGACTTTAAAATCAGGAGTTCTGTGGTGTTCAGATGCAAAAAAGAAGTGGGGGCTGCAGTGTTACCTCCAAAAGAGGGGGGGAAAAAAGGCTTACCTCTTCTTCCGTTATCAGTCACGCCGAAGAAATGAATTTCTGGAGGACCTCAGCATGTTACGAGCCCAGGAGGAGGCTCTGGTATGGGACTCCACAGGCACAGAAGCAAGGGGTAAAAGAGATGTGGGGTTACGGAGGAGACAGGAGGGGTACAAAGCCTCGTGCAGTGTGTGATCACACACAATGCCTTTCCAAAAATGATCGGTGACATTTTATGGAACACGGCTGAATCCAAACGCAAAGGAACCGGTTGGGACCTCGTTACAGCCAATAAAGCCGCGGTGATCGCCGAACTGGAAGCCTTGACAGCCGAGAAGAAGAGCAGGCTTGCATTTCGGTAGGGCTGCGCCTAGAAATTCAATCAAGGTTTCAGAATGTCCTGATTTAAATAATTGATTTCAAGTCGCATGACGTTTGTGCTGTTCAGTTATCACCCTAATGAAATATCAACATAATGAAAAGAGGCGTCACTTAAAAGACGTTGATTTTTCACAAATATAACTTAGCAGAGGGAAAAAATTAAGGAATTTGCATATAGATGATCCACTTATATTCGCTCACAAACGCTCCAAGTGCTTTTGGGATCAAAAAGGAAACAGCGACGTGGCGGAGTTCTGAAAAGCTTCGAAAGCAAATGAGAGATTTAACTCTCCCTGCAATCAATGGAAAGATACAAGAGAAATTATTAAGCCGTCCATATAGAAGCAGCTAGGGGATAAGATGGAAACTGAAGCGACATGGGAACATCAAGATCAAACTGTGCCAAACCAAAACAGCCAGACCCAAGTCGATAAAGACCAGCGCAAGAGCTGGGCACGTGGCGCAGGTGGAGAACACCTAGCGAGGCTGCTGGATTACAGAAAATAACCTAGAGGGGATATCGGATCACAAATTGATAGAGGTCAACGATACAATGGATTTGCAAAACAGGGAGGAGGCGTTTCCAATTGTTTTAACAGCGACACGTGGAAAACAGCATCACGTTATTTTGTACAACGCTGACACGGCCGTAGAGTACCGATTCCATGTACAGAGGGAACCGAACACATCGGAGTACAGAGGAAAGCAACAGAAATATGAACAGATTTAGAAACAACATGATCCATGAGAACAGGCTCCGTTCAGCCTAGCTGGAAGAGAACTGAGGGAGAACGTAACACACTTCCACCCGCGACAGCGGAGACGGGTTATTTTTCACGTCCTCGGGAGCGAAGAGTCGAAATTTGCCAGAGAAACACTGCCAAGTGGAAAAGCTTTTAACTAAACTGGCAGCCAAGCGACAACTACCATCCACCTAAGGAGGCTGGAGTGCCTTCTAAACTTTTATTTTAAGGAAAAATTAGAGAAATGCCAGTGAGGGACGCTCTAGGGATACACTAGCTTGCCTCAAGGAGGGGAACATACTGGAGAGTCTCGTGAGCGCTCTACCAGCCCCACATTTCAATGACAAGAAGTGTCTTGGATCCAGGATGGTTCGCCTGAGGGCCCTCAAAGGGTCCTCCAATTTCTGAGACCCTGACGGTTCTTCTTCAGTCTTTTCTGGAACGAAGTCAGAGATGAGAATTTATAATAGCCCAACATCAGAAGAGGGCAAAAAGATGACTCGAGTAACTCCAGCTCAGTTAGCCAGCCATCAGCTCTGCACAAAGCAAGGGAAAAGCAAATCAGACTTGATCTAGAATTAGAAAGAACGGGAACAAAATTAATGACAGTCAACACAATGTTATGGAAAATAGGTCTCGGCAAAAAAAAAAAAGATTACTTCATTCTTAGTTGAGATTCAAAATGAGGTTGATAAAGGCAACCGCTGCAATGCAACAGACAAACTTTTGTTGAGCATGACGTTTTGATTAGAAAATTACCGCTACACTATGTCAACATAGCGCGCTAAACGGATTTCGAGTTGGCCAACTGACAGATCACTAAAAGCAGCCATCCGCGGAAAATCGCCATCAACAAAGTTAGCTGCAGCAAGGTTCTGTGGGGCTTGATAAAGAGCCCGCTGGTGTTCAGAGGTCCGCTATTGATCTGGAAAATTACTTCAGGCATAAAGAAGCAATCTTGCCTCTGCAGATTGCTCTGGTAAGGCTCCCCTCACGGGAACATCGCAGAAGCAGCCCGCGATTTAAATGGAATAATGAAAAATGAACAGGGTGCAACAATCGTTTAAGGACCGCAGAGAGACCCGGGGAGCCCCAGGGATTTATCTTGCCCAAAATAAAAGCTGAAAGGCCACTTGGTTACGGAGTTACGCCTTCCCTCCAAAGGGAAAAGCCACTGGGTATCAAAGGACCTTGTAATTTAGCCAAAAAAAAAAGGCTTTTGAGAGCAATAGTTGGAAACTAATTCAATTTAGACCTCATTTTTTTAATCAGAGAGAGTACCTAATTGCTGGAACTATACCAAGAGAAGTGGCGGGTTCTTCATGACTTGACATCTTCAAACCAAGACAGACAAGAGCCCAAAATACAGTCACTGGCAAGGAAAACCTAAGGATCTGTGGTTTCTGGGAGGCCAGTCCAACCTCCGGAGCTAGCCCGTCCATATAAAGTCTGCAAGAAATCCCAGGCTCCCATTTTCCATGGGAAAACAGAGGGAGTAGGTCTACGCAAAAGGATCTTGTGAAGCTTACGAGGGGAGGTTTGTAGAGACCTTTCAAGAAGCTGGGACAGAAGCAGCCTTTTGGCATGAGAGCTGCAGGTCACCAGATGGAGTCGGCATCAGAAAGGAAAGGGCTCATCACTTGCATCGCCCTTCTTCACCGCCCCCGCTGGTCTTGCGGAAGAGAAGAACACTTCATGCTGGACACTTTGCTAAACGGCAGTCCAAAAGCAACCAAGAACTCTTAAAGTTTTACATTTTTTCTTCAGAAGTTGTTCGTAACGCTAAGTCGCTTCCGAAATGAGGGCTTTGGTTCACGAGCCAGCTAAAGCTCTAGGTAGCACTGACCCGCTGTACGGCACCCCAGCACCATTTGCAAATGAAGCCTTGAAGCCATTTAAGACGTTATTTCTTGATGGTAACTCTAACAACCACGTACATAAAATCAAACGTTTAGCTAAACATCCGGGAATTGAGAAAGAAAAGCTGCAACTCAGATGAACACAGATATGAAACCAGATTTATCTCTGGAGCCCACAACGCAAGTCTGCTGCCACAGAAGAAGACAACCCAAACCAGAGATCTTCTCTACGGCTTAGATTTGTGTGTTACACACAGACAGCGAAACAATTCTTACAGAACAAAGGATTTTATCGAGCCTTCCCATGAGAGCAGTCCGTATGCAGAACACTCAGCCACACAGCGAAGCTCAGCAGCGGGACATGGATGCTGTAGCAAAGGAAAGGAAACCATTTCTCCGCTTTATAGCACTGCATTTTAAGACTCTGAAAATTCTCTGTTGTGAATGTAAGACGAACCGAGGGCAAACTCAGGCTCCAACCAATGCATTGGATGCCCTTGCATTGGTTTCACCTGCTGCTTGCAGCACAACACGCAAGGGCGACGGGGAGGAGAGCACCGAGCAGGTCCTGCTGGCACGGCAAGCATGGGACAAGTCTCCTCCAAACAATCTCAGGCCAACTGGAAATTATATTCTGTGCCTATACTGCACAACGGCGGGCCTGGGAAACGCGTGGAATACGCTGCAGTTTTCACAAAAGCCTTTAAACGTCTTATTAAGTTACGACATGCCTACACAGGAAGCTAAAGAAAATAATTTGCAGAATTAACGACTACAGAATAAATGTTCACATGGGAAACATTTTATTCCGTAAAATGGAATAAATAACTTGTTTCATAAATAACATTTATTCCAAAGTAATTGCACTTTAAATTCTCACAAGCTTAATTCAGGATATTTGCTACAGGGACAAGCCCTCAGAGCCTTCCTGTCAGCGTAGACATTATTTTCATCTCACTTGAAAAATCAGCAAGAGTATTGAGTGATCTTCCTTGTCCACCTACCGGGCAGGACAAACTCAAAAGGTTCTCAGAGACCTCCTCCAGTTAGCAGCAGCACCTCCAGAGAGGGGTTAAGCCGAGCCCCCAGCTAGGGACATTTAACGTAGCCATTTGCCAGGGGTCACCTCCAGCTCTGCCTTCTCCCTGAATAAAAACACGAGTTGTCTCGTATGTAAAATAAACTGCACCCTCCATCTCTGCATGTAAAGTCCAAAATCTTGCACTGAACAGGATGACCCAGACAACAGAAGCTGAATTAATTGTTGGAACTCCAGAGACTATCAGAAGCTGGTTGGGACTAACCATGGAAAACCGCTCGTCCCTTACAAACCCAAGTTGTCCGCCTTGTCGTAGGGTGACGGTTGGACCAGACGATCTTGAAGGTCTTTTCCAACCTTCATGATTCCCTGATTCTATGCTTCATAAACATTCAAATACAAAGAACCAAAAGGAAAGAGGAAAAGGCAGACTTTGCTCTAAATTTCTCACTAGGCCTCACTAGGCCTCACCGTGCATTTCCAACACAAAAACGCTAACATCCGTATTTCAATCGTGTTTAGGGAGTTGTGTACCTAACACCAAGGAACATTAAAGCTCGGATGCCGTGCTTTAATTCCTGACAGACAATCAGAACAGTCTGATGCCATAAAAGAGCCAGATCTTTTTGATTAAGTTCAATGGAAAATTAGAAGCTAGGAAAAAAAACCTGCAGAACCCAAGATGTTGTAGCCTGTTTTAACCTTTGCTGCAGCCTGCAGTCTTCATCCATTTTATCAAAGAATTAGACATGCCTAGTAGGCACGATGGCATCTATTCTTCCCTCACTGGTTTAGTACTTTTTCTCTCCTAAAATACTCTGAGCTTGCCTTCAATAATCCTCCCAAATCTCCAACCCTTGCTAAGACAAGGAAGGCAGAATTTTTCAGTCTACAACCATCCTTCAATGTTAATCTTCCTATTGGGAAAGTTATCGTGTGAAAGCTACAATAAACCCCATTTTACTGCTCTGCCTGTTCGTTTTCCCACCTGCCAGCTTTCCAGGTGACCATTTCACTCAAGGAGAGGAGGGAAAGAAAGGAAAGAGCACAGCCAAATGCAAATCAGCATCTTCAGTAGAGGAATGGGGTATGTTCCTTGAGCTTTCACCAATCCTATAGCAATAATCTTCTACGTGGTTTGCTGCAGAGCGCCAACAGGCCTGCATTTTTCCTCCCTGAAAGCACAAAGTCACTTGAAATTCCTTTGCAGTGCTCAGGGATTTCGGCACATCCGTACCAAACAATACTCAGGACTTCTTAAAAATGATTCAAGACCCACTCGCGCCGAGAGGAAACCAATGGATCTCCGTCATCCCCAGCAGAACCTCATTCCCTGTACGCTTCTTTGAAAAATAAAGCATTATGCCACGAATATCATCATCGCCATCATTGCTTCCCCCCGGAGCTCCAACAGGAAGAAGACACACAAGCAAGCATCTATCTGGAAATGACTCAGATCTGTGTATTCGTGTTCCCGTTTGGAGCCCGAGACACACGCAAAAAAAGAAGGAAAAGGTTTGGTTTTCAAAGTTGCTTCATGCTCAGAGCTTCCACAACTTCCAGGGGATCTGCAAATGCTCTGTGTACCTCCAAAGAAGGATCCCTGACTGGGATAGTAGGTAGGGGTCTGGGATTTTTGCTTCAGACACCCATGGCAGAGCAGACCTGAGAAGCAAAACAAATCCCTGAAAACTCCCAGCTTTTTCTTTTGCTATTGATTCAAACCAACAAGAGAAAAACCAACGGTTCCAGATCAAGATCACCCACGCAACGAAGCAAAGTGTCGATGTATCAGCGCACAGTAACATAAAATATATGCCCCGTATACATTCCTCTGGCAATCAACAAGACAAACAAGGACGCGTTTCCTATCGGTTTTTACGTCAAGACCATGAACCACCACCTACAGAATACCTCCAGCTCCTCCCCAGGTGCTCAGGACTTCTCCCACATTCCCTCCCACAGCTCCTGTCTCTTGGTGTGGCAAAAGGCTCCAAACATTACGGAGCTGCCCAGGATCCCAGGGAAAATATAAGAAGTGTTATCACCTGCGCTCCCTCGGTAGAAGCACAGCTTTGACTCTTTGCCCTCTACCCAACAGTCAACTTCCCCAAAACTTTAAAAAAAATAAAGAAAGAAAAGAAAAAAAGGAAGCTATTTTGCTTTCTACTCGGATGGCCCGTGGAGATTTGGATGAAGCTGCCAACTGGAGTGCAAAATGACTGGTGGGCAGGCAGGCAGCACAAACACACAGTCCTCGCTTCCTCAAGAAATCGGGTTTGCGCGTATTCGTGTAAACAAACATAACACCGCCGCTGACATTCTCCTCTCAGGTTTAGTGCTATCAATTCAGTGCTACGTTTTCAACAAAAATAGGAACCGAATGATTCAGTTTAATTGAAGAACCAAGAAGGTAAAGCTCCTCAGATGCCTCTGGAGAACCGCATCTGTTTCACCGACAGGCAGCAGAGTCACATGGAAATCATTCTGGAAAATTTATTCCCAGATCCAAATAGTGACAGATGAAGCCAATAGTTTTTAATTCGAGGAGTTAAGAGACCGTCAAAGGGAAAAAAAAATGGTTAGGTGGATTATTTATTTTCACTGAAACAAAATCTTCATCTATTTATTGAACAGACCCACGACGACATACAATAATAACATCAGGCGAGATTAATTGGCTAACATTTGAAATCGGCAGAAAACGCCGTCTACCTAAGTTGGAAAAATACCATAAAATAGAACTTTTTTCCTTAAATCACTTTGGATCAAAGACTTCATAATGAATTATGACCTTCGGGCAGCAAAACGTAGCCTCATCAATAAGATTACGGGACGATAGGAAATGAGACGGATGCATCTAAGGCACGCCGTGGCCAGAACCTCTCCTTCCCAGCCAGCTTTTTCTTGGAATCACGATCTCACCTCGAGTAAATGAAAGCCAGCACCGTGGCATAAAAATTATGTTGGCTTTTGCACCAGTTGCTTGCACTTTTCTTGCTCCTGAACATAACGCTGGGGTTACTCCTGAGCACGGTAGCTAATTAAGCTGGTTTTTGAGGGGTCTCTGCGCACGCCCCTTTGTCACACCAGCATCTGGAGGAGGAGATAGGCACGACGTTGTGTTTCTCTCACCTTGTGACAGGGTGACCGCCTCTGCAGTGCCCGGCTCTGACGCGGGAGGAAAGGAGGCTCCACCACCCGAAGGGGTTTCCTGCCGCCCGGGCCGGGTACCGCGGGGCAGCGTGTAGGACACGAGTAAAGGCGGTCCCTTGCTGCAATCTCCAGCCCAGAAAAGAGAGTTTACCGAGAGACTTGGTGAATTACAGAGGAAACAGAAAGTACACAGAGCACTTGTGCTGCGGAAAAGGAAATCAGGGCCTCTGCGGATACAATCAAGCCCAACAGGCATGACTGGAAGACAAATGAAGACCGTAGCCCAGGCTGAAGGAAAGAGCGGGCTCAGAAAGGAAGAAATAAAAATTGTATTTCCCTTTTGACAACCTCATCAGCTCCTGCTCCCAGCAGAGAGTTTAGGGGTGGAAACGGGAAGGTTTCTTACCACGGGAGGCATAAATGTCTCAGAGTCCTCTGCCAGAGGCAGTGGGGAAAACACCTCAAGTTGACCCAAAGCCAGGCCGTGTCCATGCCAGCGCTGCCAAATTCAGCCGCAGAGGGGACTGGGTGACCCCAAAACATGCCCCGGCCCTTCCTCAGACCATGGTGGAGGCCGAACCATGACTGTCACACCCAAAATGTCCCAAAAGCAAGCATTAACCTGGGCTAAACGCACGCCACCCATACCAACAGCGGGTGTTCAAGCACTCAGGCATCCAAAGGGAGGCTTCCAGGCTCCTCCAGACAGATCAGATAATTAAATTTAGACACAATTGAATTAGAGTTTTAATTACGCTTGCGGTTGAGGTACAGGAGGCCTTCAACAGAAATGCTTCTGCGAAGCATTTTCACGTGCCCAAGGAACGATTTGGAAGCGCTGGGAGCAGCATCACCTTCCTTCCCCCCCCGTTTTCCCCGTTACCGCTATCGGGGGGGCACCAAAGCCTACCTGCAAAGACAGACTTTAAAAACCGCCGTCGAGTTCGCCTGCTGGAGGACAGATCACCAAGGGCCTCAGCACCGCGTCCTTCCCAAACGAGCGCACCCCGAGGGCGCTCACGGAATTTTGAGGTGCATCATTTAGGTTTCCCACCCCAAGCAACATTTCCTGTCATTGACCAGACCCCCCAAAAAAAAACCCTCACAGCGTGCAAACGTCTTGCTTCTCCCATCCCTTTGTTCCAAAGGAGAAGTTTGTGCCTTTCTCCCCCCCAAAAAGGGCATCCTGAACAACAGACAGCAATCTTCACCAGGCTAAAAGCCCACAGAGAAGCACAGCGATACCCGAAGTACCCCGCACGTGGTCGTGACAGCCACGGAACCACACCACTTGGTGGAGAGAGATCCTTTCGGAAAAGCGTTAACGTTTCCTTTCGTTAAAATATATAAATACATAGCAATGTAAAAGTAGGCAAGTAGGTATTTGTGACTTCCAGCCCAAATTCAGATTTAACGTATATTTTATCTAAAAAACACACAGGCAGCTGCTATCGGTCCTTCTAATGACTGCACGCACCTAGCAAGGATAAACCTTCCGAACATAGTTGTGGAGAGGGTTTGTTTTCATGCACTTGGCCATAAAGGTCCAGGCAATCCCAGGAATTGTTAAAATTCAAAACGAGGAAGAAATAATAAAAAGAAAGCATTCGATCTAGCGCCAGTTCCCTTTTCTTTACATCACTCGGCATCGCTACTCGATTTGAGTTCTGATCACCAACAGCGAACGCTTCACAAAATAATGCGGGTGGCGCAATCAAGTCCAGCAAAACGCCTCCCTGAAGATGTTTCCACCACCCTCGTTCCTGTTAAAAAATAAATAAAAAATAGAGCCCCGGCTTCCTCCATCGCTATTGAGCGGCGAGAATAAACGTAGCGCTGCACCTGGAATCGTGTTTTTGATTAAAACGTCAATAGAATCGCTTGGGGTTTCGTTCTGGTTAGTACAACATGCCTTTTGTCGGGCAAAATAATAATAATAATTAAAAATAAAGCACTCGACCTGCTCGTTTTTCCACGTTTGACAGAATTCAGCACCAAAAGAATGCTTTCCGAATGAAATTCGGCGTATGGAAGGACACAAGGCATAAACCTGAGAGCCCGTCGCCGTGAGGAGCAGAAAGGGAAAAAAAAAAAGGAGAAAATTTTGAAAAATAAATAAATAAAATCCAACATTACAACACCTCTGCCGATAAGGGGCTATTTCCCTCACTTCCGTGTGTCAAGGCTCCTCTGCTCGACGCCAAGGACCGCTGCTCAGCACCTCCCTGGCATCGTTAACCCCCGACTCGACTGCCCTGCCCGCCGCGGCGCCAGCCACCGAGCGTTCAAGCGACGATCCCGAAGGAGGAAAAAACAACAACAAAAAAAAAAACCCTTCCCAAAAACATAAACGCAACCTCCTACCTATCTCCTACGGGCACAAAACCCACCCGGCCTCGCGTCTCGCGGGCTACGGATGTCCTGCGGCGATGTCCCCAACCTCGTCACCCCCCCCCCCCCCTACCGTGGTGGCGTCACGGGGAGCGGGACGGGAGCCCCCCCCAGCCTCAGCACCGAGCTGTGCGAGGGCTCGTCGAGATTCTGCACGGCGGAGGGTTCAGGAGAGGAGTATCAGCGGCGGCATTCCCGGCTCCGCGAGCCCCTCTGGGTGTTTTTAAGCGGTGCGAAGCGGGAGCATCCCGCTGCCTGCCCGAATAACCCACCGGTGTCGACATCCCGAAGCTCGCCGCGCCGAACTGGGGGGGGGGGGGGGGGGGGGGCTCGAACGGAGCTGGGGGGGCAGCGATGAAAGCCAGGAGAGAGCCCCACGGCTCGCTCGCCCTCCTGGCACGAGAGGAAGAGGCGAAACTTGGCTTGGACCCCGCTCCTCGCCCAGCCCGCTAGGTCCATGCCCCCCGGCGGGGTTTTGCTGGGGCAAACCAGGGCTGCCCCCCCCAGCACCCTCGTGGGTGTCCCCAGCACCCTTGGGTGCCCCTCAGCACCCCCTTGGGTGCCCCCAGCAACCCCAATGGGTGCCCACAGCACCCCTATGGGTGCTCTCCAGCACCCTTGGGTGCCCCTCGACACCCCCATGGGTGCCCCCCAGGACCCTCATAGGTACCCCCAGCCCCCTGGGGTGCCCCTCAGCACCCCTATGGGTGCCCCCCAGCCCCCTTGGGTGCCCCCCAGCCCCTCGCACACAACATGGCTCCCAGCCCAAATTTTGGCAGCAGACCCGTTTGCTCTCGCCGGGCTCAAAACAAACCCGCCACAAAGGCTTGGGGGAGGGGGGGGGGGGGGGGGCCCCTCCCCCCCCCCCCCCACCTGCCGCTTCTCGGGGGCCGGGTTGGGAACGAG
>NC_048893.1:203083217-203110654 GCF_011077185.1 Oxyura jamaicensis
GCTGCCCCCACCAGCAGTTTCCAGGAGGTAGGGCCATTTTCTTGCAAAATTGCTTGGTTTTGGCTTTTTTTTTTGAGGGTCTTTTAGGGCGATCCAGCACCGCAGCGGGATGCCCGGCGCTGCTTTCCCCCAGAGCAGAGGGTTCGTGGCACAAAAAACCTCCCCTGGGGACGGGAGGAGCAAACCCAAAACTGCCCCGGGGCACCAGGGTGGGACACGGGCACCCAACGCTGCGAGGGGGGAGCAGGAGGGGGCTCAGAGCCCGCTCTGTGTGGCTGCTGAAGGATCAAGGGGGGGCGATGAGAACCTGGAAGGATTTCCACCCTCACCCCATAACCAGAGAGCCCCGGCCCCGCTCAGCACCACCCCACACACAGGCGAGCACCCCAAGGGCTTCATCCAGCCCCTGTCGGCTTTCAGCCTCGCACCAGCCCCCCGGGGCTGACCGAGCTCAGGAATTGGGGTCAAACCCCTGGGAATTGGGGGCAAAGCCCCAAGGATTGGGGCTGGAAGAGCCCCCAGACACAATGGGGGGGGGACAGCACCACGCAGCAGTGGCTCAGAGGGACACGGGCAGCACCGAGGGTTTGGGGAAGGGGAAGCATCAGGGGGCAAAGGCGCCGCTCGCCGGGCCCCGAGCCCTCCGTGGCAGCCAAGCCGTGGGCTTCAGAAAGGGTTTGGGGCGTGGGGACGGCCACTTGCGGTGGCCCCGGTGCGGGGTGGTGGCACCAAGGGGTCACCTTTTCGTGCGGGGCAGCACCAGGCAGACTTTGGGACATCGCCCCTCGAGGTTTCTCATCCTGGAGCCACCTCTGACGTTAAACAAGGAGCTCAAGAATCACAGAAACAAAAAACCCCAAAATCTAGAAACCCAACAGCGCCCCGGTTCTTGCTGTCGAAGCTTCGGCTCCTGGGGGCTTGGCTTTCTCTGCCCCAGACCACCCCAACCCCACACCCCCTCCTCCACGACGGGGGTCGGGATGACCCCAAACGCCCCCCCCCTCACCCTCCCCAACCCCCCCTTGGCCTCCCTCGCGTCTCTGCTGCTGCTCCTGAGAACTGCAACGGGGTTTGGGGAAAAAAAAACAGAAAAACCCCAAAGGCTAACTAATAAAGGCGGCCGAACCCAGACCTAGCCTGCGGGCGCGTGAGGGTGAGGAGGGGGCAGCAGGCTGGGGAGCCCCTCGGGAGCTGGGTGGCGTGGGGGGGGGACACGTGGGAATGGGGGAAACGTCCCCTGCTTCTTGAGGACCTCGTAGTGGGGTCCCCGTGGTGCCGGCTCTCACGAGGGCCCCCCGGGGCAGCAGGAGGCACCGAGGAATCCCGTCACAGCCAGGTGAGCCCGGGGGTGGGAATGGGAGGAGAGGGCTGAGGAGGGAAAAGGGGACTGGGAGCACGTCCCAGCCCCGCAGCCCCAAACTGGGACGCGTGGGACGAAGCCGCCTCCACCTGGGGACCCACAGAGGCTCCGGTTGGCGCCCACCACAAGCAGAGCCCCCAACCAGCCCCGCTCCGAGCCCGCGGACAGCTTCAGTCAGCTCTGCGTCTCCTCAACGTGCGAAGGAAGAGACGCTGACGCTTGCTGCCCCCTGCTTTTAGAAAAACCTCCCAGTCCCGAGCGTTTCCCTAAGCCAGGGATTTCCGAGCCAGCAGAAGCTCCGCGGCTGCGCTTACCCCAGCACGCAAACCCCAGGTGTCTGCAGAGCAGCCAGGAGCAGGATCCGGCCCCACGCGCCCCTGGCCCTTCTCTCCCCGTCCTCCAGCCCGGTTTCCATCCTCACCTCCACCCAAACCGGCCCCGTTCTGTCCCCGCAGCCCCTGGGGCCCCTTGGCCCCGTGTCCCCATCCCAAAGGCGGAGCTGAGCCCCCAGCCCTCTTCTCACCCCACATGTAGCCCAAGTGGGGCCACAGCAGCCCCAGCACCTCCACCACTAATTAGTGCTGATGGAGCCTCACCACTAATGAGTGCTGATGGAGCCTCCCCGGTGCCGTCCCACCTGCCACCGAGCGCCCCGGGGGGGATAACGCACACGAGACCCGGGGGAACAATGGGGCTGGAGGTGGCACCGCTGGAGGTTGGGTCACCATGAGAGGGACACCCCCTAAATCCCTTCTCTTGGGGGCTTCAGCAACCCCAGGAGCCCCCCACACAGAGGGTGAGTGTCACCAAGAGGCATGGACGGGGCACGAGGCTGCGGGGCCGGGCTGGAGGCGCGGGCACCTCCTGGGGTCTGCGGAGCACGCAGCGCCTTCCCCAGCACCGGCACCTCTTAGGGTTTATCCCCCCCGTCCCACCACCGCTCTGCAGAGCGAGTAAAAGGCTCCACGTGGCCGGTGGAAGCTAAGGGGAGGAGCTGAAGGCGCTAAAATTATTGGGAATATAATACCTTGGTACTGGAGGCACCAACAACGAGCCAGCGTCCATGAAGCGAGCAGAAACGGAGGCTGGCCCCTGCCGTTCAACACTCCTACGGCCTCACACGAGCAACGTCCCCTCTGCCAAAGCTGCTCAAGCCAGCCAAGACCCCCCCCAAAAAATTAAAAAGACCTCTGAAATGGGGATGAATGCGGTGGGATGCGCGGCGACAACCGGGCACGGGAGGTTCATGCACGGGAGGTGAACACCCAGGCACGGCTGCAAGCAGCCCCAGCAGACCCCAAACGTCGCAGGGAACAATTTGCTGGCCCTGGCTTCGCTCCCCTGAGACCCCAAATCACTTGTCTGGAATCGGAGTGGCCACGCTGTGTGCTGTCCAGCTCCGTGAGGGGCTGGGATCGCCTCTCCCCGCCGCCGCTCCTCTTCCTGAGCCGAGATAAATGCGGAAAGGTCAGAGCACGCCCCGGCCGCCGCCAGCGGCGCTGAAAACCCGCTTTATCTCACGGAGCTCAGCAGCACCGAGCGAGCGAGCACGTGGTGTGCACAGGGAAACGGTGATGTTGGTGCTTTCATCACCGGTAGCTTTTAATGGAGCCCTTACGGCAACGAGGGCAGCCGTCCTCCTCCCAGCTGGGCTCCGGGTGGCTGACAGCGAACGCTCGGAATTGCTTTAATTTATACCCAGAGCCTGGGAAATGGGAACCTGCAAGGTTCAGCTCGGGAAATGGCAGCTCCTGGAGGGAGCATCCCTGCGAGGGCAGCAGGAAAATCCCCGAGCAGCCGCAGCCCCGCGCCACCTCCCACGGGGACGGGCAGAGCTGCCCGCAGCGAGGGTTCATGCTCAGGATCCCCAGATCCATCTCATCCGACGCTGCGGTTGGGGTTTATACACGGTGGGGAAGGAGAAGGTGGCTAAGGAGGGGGAAAAAGGAAGCCAGCTGCTTCAGGTGGACCCCTCTCTGCCTCGTTTCCTAAAGATTTGGGCGCTGGGAGGAAGGCACCGCGCAGCAAGGGGACGGTGCCGGGAGCAGCCCCGCAGGCGCCGCCAGGATGCTGTGCTCGGAGGGGAGGCCGATGCCCCTAGAACTGGCCCAAATTTACCCGGCAGCACCCCTCTAAACCAAGCCGGGACTGCGCGATCGGTTGGATGCTCCCCATCCGAGTCAGTTCCCAACACACACACGGCTCAAGAGGCTCCGCTTGTGCCACCAGCCTCTTGTGAACGATTCCCAGGGGGGAGCTGGGGCTGAGCGCCCCAGGACCGCGCCGTGCCCCAAGGCAGCCCCTTCCCTCCTGCTCCGGCAGGACCCGGGTGCGCCAGGAGGAGCAGGAGCCCCCCCAGCGACCGCAGCCTCCTCCTCGTCCCCTAGGGCCAAGCAAGGAGCACGTGTTCCCGGTACTCACCCACCCGTTCCTGCAGCCCTCGTCCTCCACCACCTTCCCGCAAAAAAAAAAAGCCTCCTCCCACTCTCCAAACCCAGCAGGCAGGAGCAGGAGGAAGGAATCAGAGCCGCTGACGCCCTTCCCCCCCCCCCCCCCCCCAGCCCGTGCTCCGAG
Organism: Oxyura jamaicensis; assembly: GCF_011077185.1. NCBI lineage: Eukaryota > Metazoa > Chordata > Aves > Anseriformes > Anatidae > Oxyura > Oxyura jamaicensis. The sequence continues at coordinate 203,087,152 of NC_048893.1, forward strand.
GGATGTGGACAAAGAGACCCGGAGCTTTCCAATGAGACAGGTATTTATTTAGTTCAAGCGCTAAGGATTTTGTCGTTGTTTCATATTATCAAACAGAGCTGAGGTACCAGTGACATTCCAACATGAAGAAAAGGAACCTTTTTCCCCTTATACAATTTCTTCAACTACTTGTATTCAAGACAAAAAGTGAGTAATGGGCAGCTGCATAATGTACTGTACAACAATCAAGCCAGAGTGGGGAGGAGAAAAGAAACAGAGCAGAAACCTTCGCTGTTTTCAAAGTCGTCACAAAAGAAGTCTGGTCCCATGGTCCTACTGGCCATGCTGATGGAGCAAAACAAAATCAGAACCCAAAAACCGAGAGACAGATGGCACGAGGCATCAGGGTGCAAGAAATTAGAGAGACTTGCTCCTGCGCTCGCGTGGGAGAGGTCTTTTCCCTGGAAAGGTGGGAAAGGGAAGGGGCAGGACGGAGCCCTGCCGCCGCGTTAAGCACTGGCTGCAGGACCAGCGAGAGTGAAACGCACCCGGTGGTCCTGAGCAGACCTCGGGGACCAAGAGCTTGTCCTCGTACCTGCAGCCACCGTGTCGTCGGGCGCATCCCCTGCGAGACCTTTTCTCGAGGGCCGTAACGGGGCCGCCTTCCGAGCCCGATCACCAAATCCAGCATCCTCGAGCAGCAGCGGGGCCGCCCGCCCACCTAACCCAGCGTGGTGAGCCAGCTCCTTGCAAATCCAGTGCTTAAAGCTCGGAACTACAAGGAAACGTAACGTAGGGTTTGGGTTACGGCAGAGCCAAAAAAAAAAAAACGTACGTGGCTGTGGACAGCAATGAGATGACCAACACGAACCGCGTGAAGAACCAAAGGGGGGTAAAACAAAGGCAGCGAGATGGGTCGGTTTTGCACAGTTAAGAACAGCACGGTACAGGAAAAGTAGCCAGGTTTCCTTCCCCTCAAAGAGTTTCTTTTAAATAAAGAATGATCCTTTGTCACATATCATTGATGTTTATTTCAAGACATGCCACGTCAAAAAAACTCGCCTTTAATATTGCGTTATAAAAGCACTTTTACATCTCCTTCTGCCCTCGAAGTTATCGGTGTGCAGAGCTGCTCTAAACCCAGGGCAGGGCACGAGTCTCGCATTCGTCTCAGGAATGAGGAATTCCAAAGCTTTTCATGCCCGTTTTCCTGGTGAGAAGCGGTGGTGAGGACGATTCCCTTCCCCGGTTGGTAATTTTAGGTGGTAGAGGGGCAGAAGGGAACGAAGGAGGAGCCTGAGGATCTGCTTGCAGCCGTTCCTTAAGCAGCGGTCGCAAGCCAGGCTCGCGAATTCCTTCCTGCACCGTTAACTCAGCCGTATCCGCCCAGCAAACAATGTATTTACAATTGTGTTCATTAACTTACACAGCAACTTCACAATGACTAGTAAAGATTAAAAGGGTGCACTTCTAGTGTGGTCGGTTCGGTGTTTCTCGGGGGAGCTACATCTCGCGACATCAGCAAAGCTCTAAACGGATTCCTCGGCAACCAAAGGAAAAGAAAAGAAAAAACACTGGAAATGGTGAAAAAGAAAAAAAAAATTAAGCGAGGAAATAAATATCAAAGAAAAGCGGTTAATTGTAAGCCTCGTTAAATAGAACTAAACGACTCGTTATTCGCCCAAACTATACAGCTCTAGTGAGAAAACTAAACCCGACTTGGAAGACGGAACGTAAAAAAAAAAAACCAAAAACGCTAAAAAATAAAAGGCATTAATCTGCATAAGTTGGTTTCCATCCTACCAACTCCCTTCCTTTCCCTCTACGGTCTTCCAGCTACATTTCTGCGTGGCCAAAGCAGCCGCCCCCTCCCCAGCCGCCCCCCGCCGTGGAGGCGCGGGCGCCAGCCCCCTTCGGCCGCCCCTCTCTCCCCATCCTCGACTGGCCTGGTGCCGCTCCGCCGTCCCGTAAGGGTCCCCAGGCAGGTCCCGGCGCCGGCCCCCGATCCTGTTAAGGTTTCCCCCTCGCTTAAAAAAGAAAAAGCAGCAGGACGCCTTCTCCCCCGCAGCGGCTGACGCGTCCCGCTCCCGTCTCTCGGGCGGTCATCGTTTAGTTTGTTGTTGTTCTACGTGAAAGGGAAAAATGCTCTGAGAAACTCATCTTTGCGCTCCGAGCTTGTTTTCTTTGCTTCCTGCAAGTGTTTCGCCAAGTGTTCCACCTTTCCCCCCCCCCCAGAAAAAACCCCTCAGGCGGTTACCCCACCCGGAGACCCTCTGCGCTTCTCGGGATGCTGCCTGGGAAACGCGCTCCCGTTGCCTCGGCCAGAACTGGAAACTCCCGGGAGCCTGTCCTGGGATCGAACCCAACCCCCCCCCAAAATAATTAAAAAAAAAAAAAAGCTCTGGGGTTTGAAAACCGTTCGGCCTCTCCCTGCTCGAAAGATTTAAGAGCTTGGTTTTAGTTGTCGTCGGCTTTTATTGGTGTTGAAGGAGAGCGTCCCAGCCCTCGGCACGCGCCACCTCCGCTTGCGCTCCTGCCCGGCGGTCGGAGGGATCGAGGGGGTGAGATGTGCAAGCTTTTTCTTCTTCTCGTCTCAGTCCAGTTCCAAACTTCCTCGGTTCCCGTCATTTCAAAGTGCAGTATCATAACAGATTAAAAAAAGGAACGAATATTCAGAAATTGTACCTATTCTTTTTTTTTGCTTTTTTAAGGTTATAACTAGAACGCGCTGGAATATTTTGGCTTTTTTTTTTTTTTTTCTTTCTTTCTTTCTTATAAATAATGAAGACACTGACATTTCCTGTGTGTGTGTGTGTGCTTGTGAAGCTAATAGATCATCTCCACGAGACAGCCAGCGACGATGAACTGCAATACGTTATTACTGAAAGGGGAAGGTTCAAGCCAATATTCACACTGCAGTCAATGAAGAGTAGAGGGAAGGGGGAGCAGTGATGTTCTGGAGAAAGGCAGGAGCCGCGCGCTATTAGCAGGAGCAGCCTCCTTCACTGACAGGCTGCTCTTGAGGCTTTTCCAGTTTGATGTCAATCACTGGAAGAAGGAAGTTAAGGCAAACAGCCGGCAGCTCGGTCTCCCTGCCGGGGAGGGGTTTTGGGCTCAGAACCCCGCGTTTCCCCCTAAAACGCTTCTTTGTGCTCTGGGCAAGACCGGTTCCAACTCAAAAAGCCGTGACGGAGGTTTCTCAGCAGCCCCTCCTGTCCCGGCACCGATTCCACTCGGTGCTCGGGAACACGGCAGTGTCAGAGCCCCTCCTGGAAAGCCCCGAGGTCCTTTCTCCAGGGGAAGCTCACCTCTTCAACTCCTGCTCCCCTACACTCCGCAGCCGGCTGGGCAAATAATTCCTTCTCAGGGCCGTCCCCGGCCACGAGCTGAGAGCTGAGAGCACGAAATGCTCCAAGCGAGCCCTGCCAGCTCCGTCGGAGCACGAGCAGCTCGAGATCCTTCAGCTCCGTGAAAAAAGCCTGCGGAAAATCCCCCCCCCCCCCAACACCGGTCCCAACGCCTGGGAGGCGATCGCGCCCAGCTTTTGCTGTCTGCAGCCTGCAGGACGCTGAATTCCAAGCGCCCTCGGTAGCCTCCGGTTCAGGGACCGGTGATCAAACCTCCCGGCAGAGCAACCGCCCGGCCGCTGCTGCCCTCGTCCTCTCGTTAACGAAGGTTGCTGCTCGTTAACCTTTTGGCGACCTGCCTCAGGAAATCGTTCCGATCGTCAGAACCGCGGGACACAGAGCTTGTGCCTCAGCGGCTACCTCCACAGCCCCCCACATCCTCCCCTCTGCTGTTAAAGGCCCTGCAGGTGGAGTTCCTGCCCTAAATTTGTCCTCCCTCACCGATCCTGCAGCGTTCGTCCTCCGAAACGCCATCCCTCCTCCCCTTCCCGGCGACGTGATCCATCCTTGCTGCAAAAATCAACCTGGAAGTCCTGGGAAGGTTCCCCTCCAGCTCACTCCTGGCACCTCACCGACTCCCACGAGGTTTGCCGCAACCTCTTCGCTTCCGCCCGGGAGCGCCCGCCGTGATTTCACCCCCCTTTGGCCCTTCACCTCCCAGCCCTGCTGCGGGAACCCGGCTCCGGCTCCTGCACCGCCTCCTTCGGCCAGGCAGGAGGCTTGGTGGCCCGTAGCCCCACCTCCCCAAGCCTCACTCCTCTACTCGGGGACTCCTCGCCCCTGTTGCCCCTCTTTTTGGGATGTCCGTAAGCTGCCTGAGGGCTGCGGGGCAGATATTGCCCCCCCTCCTCCCTCACCCCTGTCGTTTGGGACCTGCCTTCTCCTCGCCCGCGGCGCTTTGCCACCGCGAGGGCGCATCAAGGATACTGTCTTCTCGGCTTTTGTCTTGTGTGCTTTCCATGCCAGGCAAGGCAGCTGCCACGCGTCGGAAAAGCTGCAAAAAAAAAAACACACACAGGGAACAGATCAGAACAATCGGACTTCAAGGAGCGCGCCCCGCTTGATCCCGACGCCAAAAAGCCTGGCACCAAACACAACCTCGATTCCTCGGGAACGGCACAGCCGGGTTTTGTCGGTACTGGAGGCGAAACGTTGCAGCCTCCGAGCGCCAAAGCTTGCGGCACCTCCGCGTTTCCGCTGCTTGGAAGCCGGGAGCTGTGGCTCGGCTTTGCCCCCGGCGTTATTTGGACCCCAAAACCTCCCCACGGCAGCTGGAAATTCGCCCTTCGGACCCCCGCGGGGCGTTATTTACGCAGGCAGCGGCCAAGCTGGCACCTAACAAAGCACCCCAACAGGGCACACGAGTGGTGACATCCCCTCAAACCACCCTCCGGGCTCCGGGTACGTGTCACAAGTCAGACAAAAGATCTCCTGGTATCCCTCCGCACCGTCACCGCGTGTCCGGCCCCGGGCGCTCATCCCTCTCATGAGCACGGTCCCCGGCAAAGCCTAGCTCCAAACTTCACACGTTTACTCAGCTTGAAGGACGCTGAAACAAAAACCAGGCTAAGATGAACCAATTCCCCCTCCTCATTTCCTTCCTTTGCCCCCGCCCTTCTCGTGCAGCGAGGCTCAGACCCAGGGAATCTCTCAGGAGGCATTTATCCGGCCCTCTGCACGAGGTTTGCCCGATAAATGGAAGTTCACGTCGATTTCTTGAGCCCCAAATAATCCGTTTGCTGCCCAGGAACAGCAGAGTCTCAACGGCAGCGCCCCCGTTCCCCTGTGAGCGCGTGGGCAGCACGGAGGGGAGAAGCGGCTGGACGGACGGCTGCACAGCTCCCCCGGTGTTCCTCGGGGTTCCCAAGTGATTCTTTCATCGGTTCTTGTCCTTCGGAGATCAGCCCGAGCTGGGGGCTGATCCCACGCTGCGCTGGGCACAAACCCAGACGTTATCGGCGTGTTAAAACCGCCCCGGAGGCGGCGCGGGAGTCCGCAGAAGCTCGGCACGGGTCGGGCGTCAGCATCGACGTGTTCCATCGACCTCACCTCGCGGTATCTCGGCCCTCTCCTTCAACGGCACCAAGCTGAACGCTCCCGGTGACCCACTTTCCGAGCCAGCCCCCGTCGGGCCGCTCGTGTTCCAGGTAGAGTGGCCTCTGCCCAAGAGCTTCGGGTGAATTTGGCCCCGAGAGCCCAAATGACACTGGGGAGATGCTCGGGAAACCCTTCTGAGCGCTGCCCAAACCAACCGCGGCCAAAGCCCCAGATCTCTGCGGGCGCCACCTCCGCAGACGCGCTGTGCTCCTCGGGGTCTGCCCTGTGCCGTCACCGCTCCTCGCCACCGACCGAAGAGGTTCCCGCGTGAGCAGAGGACAAAGCTAGCAGGTAAAAAACAAGCAGAACGCTTCGTCACTCCCGTCATCTCCCTCGAAACTGCTTTGGAAACCATCTCCAGCACCCTCGCTCCTCCTTCACCAGCAGCACCGCACCGAAACTGAGACTGAGCCTGGACGATGGGTCCGGCGAAGCCGGCGTTTGATTTATTTTGCCGATTTTTAGCTGATTTTGAAGCTCGGCATTCCCATCTAAGTGCTCAGCAGCGCTCCTAGCTCTGCTGGAAGAAGCGACGCGACCTCGTTTCCGCTTCAAAACCAGCCAGACGGGAGCTCTTGGGGTTGTAGGGATGAACCAAGAGGAGGAGAAAGACGCTGCGGGCTTTCAGAGCCACCTCCCGTCGTCGCCCCGCGCTCAGCACTCTTTCTCCTCGCCGTGCCAGCCAGGTACCCGGCAGAGCTCCTCCAGCCTCGGTGCGACTTCTCAGAAGGTTTCTGTTTGCTCAGAAGATGGTCAAGAGGTAATTTCGATTCGATCTCATCTTCCCTCGGAAGCCTTAAATTTTTAGTCCTGGACTGGAAGCCACAAGACTTGGCCATCTCGATGTCTTCGAGAATCTTCGACAGCGCTCCCACCTCTACCAGGTCTGGGTACAGAAGGCTCCGACCCTCCTCCCTTACCGAGCTCTGTCCCCGAAATGCTTCCTGCTCCCCAAGCGGCCGACATTTAGCGATCTCAAGTTCGTTTTGAAGCAGGGAAGCGGCTTTGCGATCGTCATCTGGGCACGTTAAAAGCAACGGGCTTACCAAGCGGCGCTGCGAAGAGGCCACCGCCACGCCGAGTCAGGCTTTCGGCAGCACGCAGGGATGGTGCGGTGCAGAATTCGGCTGAACTGCTCCTCTCTGGGACACTTCACAGCGGGATCTATCACCGTGAGCTCTGCAGGGGAGGTCGTGCTCCATCTCCCGCCCCTCCAACCCAGAGCAGCCGTGGCTGGGGTACGTTAGAGGGAGGGAAAGAGGCCATCGCCTTTTCCATCCCAACCCCAAATCGCGTCTGCAGCGGCGCCGGTGCCGTTTTTACGGCGCGCAGCACCGAAGGCCGCAAGGCAGGGAGGCAGCGTACGGAAGGGAAGGCTTTAAAAAACCCCCGAGAGCCACGCTTTGTTCCCCAGAGCAAAGCGAGTGAAGTTATTTCCCCAGTTCTCCTTCTCCGAGGGGAGCTCTGCGGCTCCCAGCAAGTCGTGCCCGGCAAGCAGACAAAAATCGAAGGACGGGGGAAAAGAGCCAAGCGGCAGGAGAAAAAAAAAAAAGGGTTACTTGTGGGGCCACGGCCCTTCAGCCGTGAGAAAGTTCCTCCTGCCAAAAAAACCACACTCAGCCCGGGGCTCTTGGAGAAGGACCGTGAAGCGTGCCAGGTCCTGCTGCCAGGAGGCCTCCAGGGCTCTCCCTCCTCCCCTTCTCTTCGCCACGAGACGGCAAAAGGAACCCCGACGTATTCCGGGCACGAAGTCCCCAGACCGGCAGGAAGATTCCCCGACGTACAGCACGAATCTCGACGGCTTTCCAAGCTTGTTCGGGGCTGGCAAACAAAATGAACCAGGGAGTAACTCCCTGCATTCACCCCCGCTATCTTTCCCCTCAGTCTTCGGGCTCTCCTAGCTGAAACTCGGAGGATCCAAAAGCCAATTTTTTTCCCCTGTGTGGCATCACTTTAACCCCGGGACAGTAACATCACCGTTTTCACCCCGTGCACCCTCTCCTTTTTCCCCCCGACACCCGCTCGCCGCGGCCAGAAGGAGCAGTAAGCGTACAGGAGCTCGGCGTCTCCGTACGTTAAGAGGTGCAGCAGGACAGGAGGGCGGCGCGTTGCTACCTGCTACGGCTGGAGGAGATGAGACCTGGCCCCAGCAGCTCGTCACATCAGCCCCCGGGGGACAGGAACGACAGAGGAGGCTCAAAATGAAAGCCTTTCAGCTGGCACGCACTAAAACCCTTCTGGATTTGCGGGGTGGCTACAGCGAGCTGTGGGACCCTTCCCTCTGCTCAGTGCTGCCTGCCCGCAGAAAAAAAGATGAAGGCGAGGCCAGAAGCAGCACCCCAAGGTCAAAAGAACCCCGGGGGAAGGCCTGCAAACCGGTGCCGCAGCCACGGAGGTGAAAAAAAATATCTCAGCCCTTATTTTTTCCCCAAGCGGGACAAGAAATGAAGTTTGTTCTGTATCCTTAGCGGGGCAAACGCTGATGTGGAAACCTCGCAGGCAGCATGGGGCGGAGAAGGCAGGTGGGCTGCGATGATTTCTCCAGGACTCAGGCACAGAAGCGGCGCTGGAACTCACCGAGCAGAGGATGGGAAGCGAGGAAGCTGCGGGGGGGGGCATCCGAGGGGCACAGCAAGAGCAAAATGAGACGGATCTGGAGGTGGTAACATGCAGATGTACACATGCAACGCTGCAGAGCAACCAAAACCTTTATATGAAAGGGATAAGGGTTCCAAGAAGCCAACAACGAGGGACTGGGGGGTCCAGCTCCATCCCAAACCTCCTGCATGAACTCGACCTGTGCCATTCGCTCCCTTTAAAGCGGGGCGCGGCATTTAGGGCCAGGAGGCAGACGCTGTGCCGCGAAGAGAGGGCACTGGGGAAAAAAACCAAGGTGTTACTGGGTTTTCTGGGCTGTCCAGGTAGGTGGCCAGCGCTTCACCTGGCAGCCTGAGAAGTCTCAGTACTGACAGGCAAGAGCTTTGCATGGAAGGGAAAAAAAAACAGTTCGTCTTCGAGTACGGAAGCTAAATCGTTGCTAAATCCTAACCCCGAACCTCGTCACGGGTCCGAGCTTCACCTTTACGTGAACATTCGACACCCGGCACGAAGCGGTTGTTAATTTTTTCCATCCACGTTTCATTAAACACGGGGCTCCTTCCCAAAAATAACTGGATCCGACTTGAGAATCCCGTGCGGGAGGTTAACGGCGACAGCGGGCGTTCCGCGGGATCCCAGCACGGTACGGGAGGACGGTCTCCCGCTACGGGAAAAGCCAAACCTGCGTTCAGCTGATCGACCGAAGGTTTTATGTAGGTTTCTGCAGCTGTTTCCACGCCTTCCTGCTTCACGGGGAAAGAATTTGTTGACAAGTTCGTAAAACAATTCCAGGCTATTCAACAGAGAAGCCGCAAGGAAGATGAAGAACTGGATTGCTGGAGGTATGAAGCAGAGCTACAGGCGGGGAGATGAGGGGTTGGAGAGCTGCCAGGCAGAGAAGGACCTGGGAGTGATGGTTGATAGTCGGCTGAATATGAGCCAGCAGTGTGCTCAGGTGGCCAAGAAGGCCAACAGCATCCTGGCTTGTATCAGAAAGAGTGTGACCAGCAGGGCCAGGGAGGTGATCGTCCCCCTGTACTCGGCTCTGGTGAGGCCGCACCTCGAGTGCTGCGTTCAGTTTTGGGCCCCTCGCTACAAGAAGGACGTGGAGGTGCTTGAGCGAGTCCAGAGAAGGGCTACGAAGCTGGTGAAGGGTCTGGAGAACAAGGCTTACGAGGAGCGGCTGAGGGAGCTGGGGGTGTTCAGCCTGGAGAAGAGGAGGCTCAGGGGTGACCTTATTGCACTCTACAGGTACCTGAAGGGAGGCTGTAGCGAGGTGGGGGTTGGTCTGTTCTCCCACGTGCCTGGGGACAGGACGAGGGGGAATGGGCTAAAGCTGTGCCAGGGGAGGTTTAGGTTGGATATTGGGAAGAACTTCTTTCCTGAACGGGTTGTGAGGCACTGGAATAGGCTGCCCAGGGAAGGGGTTGAGTCCCCATCCCTGGAGGTCTTTACAAGACGTTTAGATGTAGAGCTCAGGGATATGGTTTAGTGGGGACTGTTAGTGTTAGGTCAGAGGTTGGACTCGGTGATCTTGAGGTCTCTTCCAACCTAGAAATTCTGTGATTCTGTGATTCTGTGAAGTCTTAGCCACTAGAATTGTTTCAGCAGCTGCTTATCGAGCTAATAAAAAGGAAAGCTGCCAATATTCTACGGTATCAAACAGCTCTGAAGTTCCTAAAAATCACAGTCCGTGTCTGCCATACGGCCATCGGAATTCAGAAGCCAAATCCACTTCTGGTTCCTTCTCAAGGAGCACGCCCATCTTTTGTTTTGATACCTTGCAGAGGATAAAGTCCCTTAAATCTGCCTTCTGTCCAGGTGTGACGAGCCCTCACGCTACGGATTACGATGCGGTGATACGTAGCGGCCCCGAGTTTTTTTGGCTAACGCTGCTCGATGCTGTTGGTGAAGGGCCAGAGCTGCATCTCTGCACACCCAACCTGCAATTTGACAGGGGGAACTCACCCCCAGGCTCCCCCCCAACGCCGTTTTCCTGCTGGAGCTGGATTACCAAGCTTATTTCCTTGCCCCAGAAGCCTTACAGCACGTAACCTGGCAAAATCAGAGGCAGAATTCGTCCGGATCTCCGTCATACGACGACGAATTTTCTCTGGAGGGAGAGCAAGTGGGGCTCCAGCCAGCGAAATGGCTTTATGTTCCGACAGGCTCATCGGAACAATCCCTGAACGGCTTCAGCGCAACACCCGAGGAGGTGAAGTTGGTTCCCTCGTAACGGATCGCACGGAGCTACCACCCTTAAGGGAGGCAGCGGAGGCTTTACCAAGCACAGGTTTGGTTAAATGGCAACGTTTTGTGCTAAGATGGGCTACAGGCATACCAGATTTTCCTCCTCACGTCTCGAATCATCACGACCCCAACCCAACCAGCGTTAACCGGGCCCCCAGAAGCCCCAAGCTCCCTTTTACAGGCTTGGCCACGCTTCCGGACACGCGTCCAAGGTGCCCGGCAGCTCCCCCAAGGAAAGAGGCAGCGGAGCTGCAGCATCACCATTCCTCCCGGCGCAACTGCTCCCAGGCGCACGCCCCGCTCCCAGTGAACACCAAGGGCTCCAGCGGGAAATCCAAGCCCTAATTACAAGGCAGCCTCTGTGTGGTGGCACGATAATTGGCGGACCCTGGAACCGAACGCTTTTTGGGGCGCGCTAACGCACGGAAAGGCAGCGCCGAGTTAACACAGCCAATTATTCCATTACGTGGGGGATAATTTTGCTACTAAGACGCGAGGCCAAGGGACGTTTTAATAACAGACCCTTCGGTCCCACCTCTAACGTATACTCCAAGTAATTTCTAATCCTGCTTTAGCAGCTCCTTACAAGACCCTGCGCACGAGCTACTTGAGCAGCTGCACGTATAAAACGAGCCCCCCCGCCAACCTGCACCTATGATTCTAAAAGGCACAGATTTGTATTTTTTTTTTACCTATTTATCTACGCGTGCACGCGCTCGCTCTGTGGAGATACCCAAGAGCGAGAGCCTTCTGCAGCTTGCAGGAGTTACCTCCTCCTGCCCTCACACTGGCTGCCAAACGCTTTAGTGGCCGTGGCTCCGGAGGAGAAATTGCAAGGTCAATGAAAAAGCAGCGTCCCGCTGAGCCGGGAGGGACGTACGGCTCCGGCTCTGCGTTTGGGATCTCCTCGGAAGTCTATTTGCCGACCTAATTAACAAGCCCAAACTACAATTCTGGCACGTGAGCGCCGGATCAGTTGTGTTCACTGCCTTCACCAGCTCACAGACTGCCGAGGGATTTAATCTTCGTTAACGCAACCGCTCAAATTCTCACCTGCTGGATGAAGTTGGAAGAGCTGCAGCCCATCCCGCGGCACGAAGCCGAGTCGCGCTGCGGTTGCATCAGCTCAAAAGACATCTCGCTGCTTTCCCCGATTCAAAAGCGACTCGGCAGCTAACGAGAATAAAGAGCTTAAGCCGTCCAAGAACGTTTGCTCGGACCTTCAGCGCCTTCCAGCAGAGCAGGAACGCCAGTTTACGCCGTCTCACCGTACGGCAGGAGCGCTCCAATCCATCACGTCCCTCCTACACCGGTTTTCCCGCATTCATTCAGTGAACGGGCATCAGAAACGGTCCTTACGCCTGCACCTCCCCAGCCTTTTGGTTGGCGCCTTAATCCCTTCGATACCAACACCCTTCAGGGCTGCAGCACCAAGGATTTGGGAAGCTGTGATTTTGTACCCGCAAAGCTTCTTCCCCAGTCCTCTTTTCTAAGGATCCTTGCAAACCTCAGCCAACGATTTAACTCCAAGAGCCTGCTTTTCGTGTACGAACTCCACGCGTCCCTCTAACGCCCTAAGCAAAGACTTCCCGGCGGCTAGGAGCAGATTCCCACACCGGTGCATCAACAGATGTCGGAGGGCTGGATGCGGGCGCCACGTTTCTCACCTGTTTTACGTTGTATCCTGCTTTTGCACTGGTCTCGATGAACATTACATTCAGCTCTTTGGCTTTTCTTTCTCCTTCCTCAATGGACACTTGCCTGGGGAAGACAACACGGGATGAGAAAAAAACCAGACGGACGCCTCGAGAATTAGGATTGTCGCCTTTAACCCAAGGAGCTGGCTCCCAGTTACAGCTCTCAAAGCGTTTAATGCTTTTCCCTGCACACAGATGCCACATTTTGAGCCCGGTTCTGAGCTAGGATAACCCTTTCTTTGTATTAGAAGGACTTCAGCGGCACACCTGGCCCCCAGGGTAAAGCAACTGAGAGGGAAAATGAGGCTCCTTCAGGTCCCTGTCTGGGAAGCTGTGCTTTTATGCTTGAAAAGGCAGCAACTAAAAGGCTTTGATTCCCAGTAACTATCGACTTGCAGGCTACAGAACTGTTTTAGCAAAGGACCAAGCACAGCCTTCTCCTGTCAAAGGACTTGTGTTGTTTTCCCCCACCCGGCTGTCCCACCCGTTAAGCAGTCCGCTAAATCTGGGGAAAGCTTTGGCTCAAGAGCTTCCAAACAAAAATGAGGCACCTGTGTGTGTGTGCAAGAGAAAGAGAGAACAATCTTAAATTGAAAAACTGAAGTCTTAGGAAGCAGGGATTTCAATCCAGTACAGAACACTGCCATTTCGTGCGTTAGTTTTACAGTCTTATGGCTTTTTACTCGGTGTTAGCAGTACCAGAAACCCCGAATAAGCAGAGTTCACAGCTAAAGCTGAGGATGCACGGCTTCTAATACGAATATTTAAGCCTGCCAACATAGGAAAACACCTTGTGGAGTGTTAAAGGGGAGGATTACTTGCACCCATCACTTGTATCGGAGCAAATTTATTAAGCCTGAGTATTTGTAACCACTTCTGCTTATCCATTCACTGATGCAGGTTGCTTTGAACGTTCTGTTCTCTCCTGGCACCCGAACGAGTGGGTCACAGTTTCTCACTCATTCACAGCACCGTGCTGCGAACTTGGGCTTGCCCCAAAGAGAGGAGCTTCAAGATGAGGACTTACCCAGTCACTGCCATCTCCAGCACAGTTAAAACAAACTTGAGCATTTTGGAAGTAAATAGAAGTGTTCCTTTTAAAATAATCATCTGGGAGAGAACAGCGTCAGGCTGAGAAAAGCATTCAAAAGAGGAGTTATGCCTCCGTACCTCTTATCTGCTAGATCTGTTTTATTTCCCACCAGCATGATGATGACATCGCTGCCCCTTTCCGTTCTGACATCGTCGATCCATTTTGTTGTTTGCTGGAACGAGTTTACATCTACCAGGAAACAGTGGAAAGGATTATCACCGCAGGTATTCTGCACATTGCACTGCTAACACACCTCAAAGGCTCGTACAGAAGCTTCGTATTCTCTGGAATTGGCATAATAAGGTGATGAGGAACCAGCAAGCGAATCCCTACGTGCCCCACGCTGCCGTGTAGGAAAGCTTTGGCAGTTAACTTCAGACGGGCTAGTAACTTCGCTCCCTGGCTTGGAATTCGCCTCTAAGCAACGGAGTTGATCTATAATTTGGTTTCGACAGCATCTAAAATGAGAAACCCTAGTGCTCTTTTAGACCAGTTCCCTTTTGGTTCGGCTGAACGGGAATTTGGTGGAGATTTTGGTACAGAGGTCGACACGGTGGTGCCCTTCGTTCTAAACTGCTCATGACTTATGCGACAGGTTCCTACGGCTTCGTTGCTTCTCAGAGGTATTTAATAGCAGCTACGCGTTTTGCACAGCTTAATCACTTCTCACTCGCTCGGTTTAGGGTTTCCCTGGGAAATATCAGGGTTATAAAACCCTACTAGCAACTCCTGCGCTGGCGAGCACTTGAGTTCCAAACCGTTCATTTGCACGGAACAAGACAGAGAAATTTAAACCTATCCACAGGGACTTTTTCTTCACGATACGTCCTTAAAAGAGGGAAGACAATTTTAGGAAGCTACCCTGCTCTAACGAGACATCTTCGTCAAGTCACATCCCGTAAGGAAAACTGCCACGGAGCTCAGCATCTGCCAGCTAGCCACGCAACAGCATCGGGGTTGCCTACGTAGTTTTCGGCACTTAGAAAATGGGGGCTCTGCAGCAGTTCTCAACAGGTATTGATTTTTTTTTTAATGGCTTCTACTGCACAGTAATATATCGCGTGCCAGCCAGGCAAGGCTTGGTCATTTGCCAGCGCCTCCATTTGTCTCTTTACTACTCGGTGATATGGAATTTGCTAGGTGGGTAAGGAAAAATATGCGAGGTTCACGGCTAACTTGCAATCTTAGCTCAAACGGAAGCGCTATTTTTAACAATTAAAGGTTTTATTAAAGCCCTTCTTCCTGCTAGAATCTTCTAATCTTTATAAATCAAAGGACGAGCTCTTGTGCGGTTGTACAGAGCTAGGCCATCGCTCGCAGTCAGTTCAGGTTTAGAACTGAAAATGTCTACAGGTTTAACTCTTCTAAAGCAAATTTCTGCTCTTCAAAAACATTGAAATCTGGTAAATCAGGGGGCTCTGGACTGAGGGGAGGGACAGAAGGAGAAGAGCTGAAGAAAGCACTAATATTTTAGTTGACAAAAATGTACATACCTTAGTAAGGAATGAAAGAGCAATTGTTAAGGGGTAAGGGCTTAGGGGTAAGTCGCACACGTTGCAAATCGTGAAAGTGACTGATTCGAATGGAAATGTGATGTTAATGCACCTTCCCCCCAGCCCGTGCCCAAACCTTGTGGGGAGGGGGGTGCAGATGGAGTGAAGCAAGCTACGGCTACCAGTGCAAAGCCCAGACTGAGAGTTCAGACGTCTACGGACATGAGTCGGGTGCTTGAGACCAAAAATCATAGGTCATACTGTGATGGCAAAGCTGATGAAATGGGGTAAAAGTGCAACAAGAGCAGCCAGGACTCGAGGCTTCAGGAGGACGTGATAGGAAAGGGTTACAAAACGAGGGCGTTTATGAGACAGTTCATACATTACGGGAGGGTGGCTAGCTTAAAACTTAACTACAGTAAAAGGAAACATTTCTTTTTTCATGCCAGAATGAAGAACAAGCACATGGCTGTGATAGGACATGCAAAGCTAGGCTAAAGGATGGAAAGGGCGGAGTATTAGAAATGCAGAATTCCCCCCACTCACTTGTGATATCATAAACAACAACTGCAACAGTGGAGTCACGAATGTAGCTAGGAATCAAGCTCCTGAACCGTTCTTGACCTGCTGTGTCCCATAATTGCAACCGTACCTAACAAAATCAGTCAAACAAGCAAGAAAAATAAGAAAAAAGGTCAAACCCAGTGCAATATACCTACTTGTGATATCGTAAACTACTACAGCAGCAGCAGAGTCACGGATGTAACTGGGAATGAGGCTACGGAAACGTTCCTGACCCGCAGTATCCCACAGCTGCAACCTGATCTGTGGGCGGGAGAAAATTAAAAAAGCCAAACTGCCACTAAAAATAAAAGAGTAAATAAATTGCACTTCGTGAAAAAGCTGAAGAAAAATATAAACTCATGCAGGAGATGACTGGGGACTGGGAGCAGCTGCGAACTGTCTGCTCCTTTACAGCAATCTCCCCCAAGCACCTGTAGCAGCCAAAGCGGCGTATGTGCACCTATCTCCCCTTTCTGCTGTCTTATCTCTTCAAAAATGTTTCCCTTCCGGACGGGGAGAAATGGGATTGCTCCGCTTTCAAAGGGAAAGGAGCAACAAGGCAGCTAAAGCAAATGTTCACCTGCCATTCTGCCTACACAAGGTTTTCATGCTCTGCTGCTATCCTCCCTCGGGACTCGAGCACGGAACTCTCCAGCAGCCTGGAGGACGGTTGGTGGTGGAAGAATCAGGCCCCACACCACCCCTCTAAAGGCAAAAACCTTCAGCTGCTGTCAAAGCACTGGAGAAGCTCCTCACGTGAATTTTTCAAGGAGGATAAAACGCTAGTTAGGCTCTGTATTCAAGCCTTAGCCACATTTTAAATTAAGATGCACACAGGTGAGGTTTAACGTCTCTTACCATCAAGGTTCTGAAAGAAAAGGCAAAATATACTAAAAGCAACGCGTATGGGAAGATGTGCGAGAGTCGTTTGGCCACGGAAAGGCCAGCACTTTTAATGCAATCACATTCATCGTGGGTTCATACAAAACCGTATGCAGCGCTGCTCAACTTGCTTCTGTGAACAGCTCAGGGGCTGAACTGAACTTCTTAATGAAGGGAACTTCTTAATGAAGGAATCTGAGCTAATTTTAAACCACAGGCTTGTTTCCAGAGAGCAGGGGTTTCATTTCAGGAACTAGAGCTGCACCAAGCGAAGGAACAAGCGTAATTTGTGGGTTACTACTGAAGGCGACCTGTTTCTATTTAAATAAGTCCCGTTAAGGACTAATGAGCTAGCTACAAAATGGCAACATTTGGCAAAATGTATCCTTCAAAAGCCGAAGGGGTTAAGTGTTAAGCGATTTCCCCCTTCCCCAGCCAGGGAAGGGAGCTGTCTGCACAGCTCTTGTCAGTCTGGAAGCAGCTGGTAGGTGAAGGCTCAGCTTGTCCTTCCGAGCGATCTCAGAACCGCGCGCTGCACCACCACAGCAGATGCCGATCCTCGTTCCTACTGTACATAGAGAAGTGCCAAGGAAAATCTTACTCACTGTTCGATCCTCCAAATACATGGTTTTCGATAAGAAATCGATGCCAATTGTTGCCTGGAGGGAAAGAGAAAAAAGACAAACTTCAAATAAAGTACCAGAATAACTGCAGCAGTTTTCAGGGGAGCGAGCATTTCTGCCACAACTGTAGAGGATCTGCAAAAAAAAAAGAAGTGTTTTCTTACTTTCAGGGTGTTGCACTACGATTCATTTAGGAGTTTCTTTCATATCTGTAACTGGCACGGTATCGTAAAACACAAAGTTGTGAACCCTAACCTCCATTTAGCTAACTGACAGATTGCGTAGAACATCTGCATCTGTTTGATGGAAAGGAAAGAGGAAAGCACTACTAAGTGCTTTCGAGAACTGCTTTTTAAATATCTTCTCCCCATATTTCACGGCTGCATCAAGCAAATCCGAGCTCTAAGGGTTCATTTGCATCAGGGTCATAACTGAGCTGAGGCTAAAGGGGTGCCCAGGATTTACATCAGTGTTTATTTAATCAAATGAATTGATTTTAAGAAGATTTTAATATTGATTTTAGTAGACAAGTGTCAGCTAGGGCTAAGAGACTTGATACTTCTTCCTTGCTCTCCCATGCTGAAACAGGCATTTATATGCTTTAGCTTGTTAGACTTCTATTATGCCATCATTATATATACTATTTATTATAGTATTATATATATTATAATTAATTCCCCATGTTCTGTCAGATATTTTAGGAGGTAGGAATAAAAAATAGAGCCAGCCAGCCTGCTTGAGGGCAAACAGACCTGAATTTCCATTTGCAACTAAGCCTTACACATCTGAAAACAAACTTTCCTGGCTGGATCAGGCCAGCGGTTTTGAAGAGACACAGGCAGGAACAACAAGACCTGGAGGGTCCTGACATAGCTACCCAGTGATTTTCACCTGTCCTCACGAGCTGTGACATTACCAGTTCAGACAGGTGGCACTGAAAGATGGACACGAGAAGCCTTAAAAGGCTGACAGAGCAATACGCCTCCCTTCTGCTTTTGTGTTGTATTGTTTGGGTGAAGGGTACTCCTCTAAGGCTGCCTCGAAGACGCTTCTGTCTTCCCTTGCAGCTACTCGATTTACAGGAAAAAAAAAAAGCTACAGAACCCCTGAGATCTCACACCACAGAAGTCATGATCCCGTTCTGGCTGACGAGCTCTCAGACTCGGATTCTCTCTGCTCTCTAAGAGCTGGGACATCAGCTGCAGGGCCTGAACCTGCTTCGGCCCCTACCTCGGCCCTCCTCGCGCCCAGCAGCTTCCTCACGGCCGTAACACGTCCCCGTGTGCCTGCTGGAAATGCTGAGTGCTGCACAGCTCTGTCAGGCCAGTGAGACTCCTGCACGTGAACACTCCTAACGTGGGAGTTGTGGCAGAAAGGCCAGGCTCAAAACTTACTTTACATCTTGGCAATTAAAATATTTGCGCTGATCGTGATGAGAAAACAGGCTGGCAGGTCCCTCACCTCCAGGCTGTGACAAAGCTCTTGTTTCTAAGCCCCTACCACCTTTAAGAATTACAGGAGATTTATTAATATTAAATTACATTTAAGAATTACATATAAGAATTACACAGCTGAGAGCCAGATGCATTTGTCCACCTGTACTGTTCTGACCGTCTCACAAGGATACGGAGAAGAACCAGGAGCAGATGGCGAGGAGAGGAGTCGGGCACTCCCCGCCCCAGACTTGTACTAAAATAGGTAAGCTACTAACAGACATTTTGTCACAGTCCTGACAAAAAGGAGGAGAAAAGCTTGGGGAATCTTCACAGATCGATTGTAAGGAAGAGCTGTGCAATGTACGAGTGGAGAAGACGACTTATTCCTGACAGGAAAAAAAAATCCACGGGCACAAAACCATCGTCACAAATGGTTCTGTGAAATGAAGCTACCCTAATTAAGAGGGAGGCAGGTTTAATCCACTTGTGAAACGCTGTGTACACAGGACAAACAATAATTAGGCACGCTCTACATGGATGAGAGGTACTGCGAGGCCCAACTGGAAATTTAAAGACTACAAGCCCACACAGATGCTCGAGTGGGCCGCACTACGGATGGGCATCAGAACAGCTTTTAGTCCCGCTATCCTCACATCCCTAGGGTCTGAGGACACCATTTTGTAGGCTATCCTTGCTGACACAGAACGACCCAAGACTACGCGAGGAGCCTGAGGCAAAGCAAGAACCAGGCCAAATCACAGGCCAGAGCTCCAACTCAGCAGCATCCTCCCCTCTCTTCCTCCAAGAGGCTGAAGCCCAAAGGGAAGCGTGGCTTCTAATTTTCCTCTTGCATAACACAGAGTCATCGTGTTTGCCAACGCTGGTCTTTCATTATGCATCGCACACGGTGCCACAGAACAAGGAAAACCTCTCCCAGCACGTCCACGGAGAAGAATCTCTCCTGGCGAAACAGAAAACACCAACGGCACCATTTTATTCGAGGCGTTTGGGCTCAGCACAGTACAGAGAGTTCTTGGTTCATTCACAAACGTTGCTTTCATGAAAACAGCTTATTAATGAGCTATATGAGCAACAGCTGAATTCCTTTTATCTAGCACCAAGCAAAAAGGAAAGCAATGTGCAGCACAGATTTTATTAAACAGCAGCTTTCTATTTTTACCAGCTGAACACAAAAAGCCATGTTCAAATGATAGGTTGTGGCAGCTTTCAGAAAACAGGCATTCAAAATTTATCAGAGATGTCCAGAATGAACAAATCATCCATCAGCTAACGTACAGCTGCAGTTAACCACGGACATTTTTCGATACACGTTCTCAGTCAAGTACTTGGCTTTGAGAGGTCCCTATAAAATCCCGGGCATCGAGCTGATACTAACATGACGTGATTTGGGCTGAATTACTTCAATTCTTATGACTCATTCCTTCTTCCAGCTCTATCAAAATAGGACCTACTTCCCTGCCTCGGTCATGACTTGAGCAGAACAGAGGTCTTTGGATGAATGACATTATCCCAAGTACATTAACACGCAAAATAAGCACCCATCAGTGATGGCTAAATGGAAGCTGTTTGGTAAACCCTCCAGATTTCTCACTGTTTTAAGTCCCACTCATTCATTTTGCAATCATTTAGTACATTATGTCAGACCAGCTTCCCATGGAGACTACAATATTATCATAAAGCACAGAGGGTCAAACCTCTTCAAGAAAGAACTAGGACGCGAGCTCCGCAGAGAAAAGGAGTAGACCTGAAAGAAAAATACTGTGGGGGGAAAAAAAAAAACACAGATTAAATAAAAGAACTGCATTCGCATGCCCATGTAATTACAGCGGGTAGAATTTGAAAGGATGTTTGCTCCCTTGGGAGCAATGATGTGTACTCTTGCCCTCCTACACCATAGAAGCTTTGCTTCTCCTGCCATTAAGTGAGAACTTACCTCTCACTCTGCCCAACTCACCTAGCAGCAGCAGTGAGGAATTACTGAGGAGGCAGGAAGGAAATCATTAATGGGTAAAGAGATTTAATCAAGAGATACTTGGATAGGCACTAAACAACAAAAGAGAGACAGCTTTTTTTGTGCCTTTTTCCCATTACCTTCTCCTCCCACCTCCCTAAAAAATCCTTCGCATCCGTCAGGGAACAGATTTTCTTGGCTTAGCAAATATGGAACATCACCAAGTGCAATCAAGCCATGAAGCAAGCTTTTGCTTGGAGAAGACCCACTTCAGTTTATGAAACTAAAGTAGTTTAAAGTACTTCAGTTTATGAAACTAAAGAACTTTTAGGATGAGCCCAGAAAGGTGGCAAGCTATAAATTTTGAGAGTGGGTGACAAAAATTGCTCCTCTGGAATTCAACGCACATCAGCTAGAAGTGACTTGTCATCAAACCTTAACCAGCAACGGGGCTGCAGGGCCAACTGGAAGAGACAAGCACTGCTACAGCCCCAACATTGCAACCCCAACCTGGTTTACGTAATAAACATGCATGGTAAATAGTCACAGAATTGGAGGGGGGCAGGGAACGAGTGCAAAACAACCCAAAACAACCAGTTCGGAGGTCTTTGTTTCAGCAGACAGCATAAAATGGCGTCCTAAACCACACCAAGCCCTACGGTCCAGTGCTCTCTGCTCCTCAAGTCCCTGCTCACCCCACTGCACCACCTCTTGCAGTTCAGCTTTCTGCCTCTTCTTTTGAAGAGTCGGGTACCTGTTACATTTTCCCCACAGAGGCATTAGATCTGTGATGGTCTGGTAGCAAACGGTGAAAAAAAATGGGTAGACTTCACAGCTGCTGTCACTGAGGTACACCTAAGAGGCCTACGAGGCCTTTCAAAGCCCAGCTCATCCTGCTGCAAGCAGCAGGTAAGCTATTCGAGCAGAATCTACCGTTGAAATGCCGTTCTGAAAGGTTATTAAAATATAAAGCTTAGGGATTTAACAGCTAAGAGTTTGGTCAGAGCACTATTACCCACTGCGCTCAAATGGATGCCTCCTGGCCTCAGAGAAGGCCGTGATGTGGATTGACTTACCTGGTAGGTGTTGTCAAAGCTGTCGTACATGAACCTGGTGATCAAGGAAGTCTTCCCCACTGCAAAAAGAGAAGAAAACACAAATTCAAGGAGCTATTCCAGCGCAGGTTTTAAACGAGTGATTTTAAAATGCTTTCGGGCTGAGTTTTACCCAGGGTCCCGCAGATTTGCATGGTGCAATTAAACCTCCTATAAAGAAAAGAGTAGTTATTTAACTTTACAATTGCAAATTAACTCATGTACGTGTTTTTCTGAAAAAGGTTGGCTCTTGCAACACTGAGAGGCTTCCTTCCCACCTGCCCGTGCCGCCTGCAATCCTCACCGCTCCGTTAACTTCACCCTTCCTCCGACGAGGCGTCCGCGACTCCTTTTTGCACAAGGAGGTTGATCTGCTGTTGAAACTGCCATCATCCACCCCAGCCACGGCTGGTAAATCCGCGCGGCGCCAGGCCGGGTTTGCAGCGTTAGGAAGCCAGCAGCCAAAATAACCCAGGCGAAGCCTGCTCCGTGCAGCCATTTGAGGTGCTGCAGCTCCACTCATTGCAAATCTGCTCGGCCAGGTTAAATCTCAGGGGTGTTGAGCCATCAAGTTCTCATTTCATAACCAGGACCTACATAAGCTGTGCGTTTATGTGTATGTACATGCATATATGTACGTATATATGCAGATATATACGCATACACACACATATATATAGTTAAAAACACTTCCAGAGCATTCCAGCCTACCTCGTAATCCCCTTTTTCTTAAAAACCAAGTAACCGGAGGCTCATTTCAGAACAACCATCATCACAATTTATTTTCCACGCTTCGCGAGCTGAGCTGGGATAAAACCTCGCTCACATCCAACAGACTTCTCCTTACCCCTTCCCATCTTCACCCAGAGATACGCAGGAACCAAACATCTGAAGCTGCCTCAATTCCATGTCCTTACCTACCATAATTGCAGGTAGATCGTTTAGGAAACTAACTTCCTCAAGAATAAAGCCCTCCCGTTGCTTTCTTTTGGCCTCCTAGCAGCCGGGATTTGCCGTCTCCCAGGCAGCTGAGAGGAGCAGGGGAACCGTGTGGGCTGTGCTGGCCAGCCAACATCACAGGCACGGATAAAAGGTTGTGTTGTCTTATTAAATCACCCCACAGAGATGTACGCTCTCGTGTTGTCCTGTTCAATCACCCTACAGGGATGCACGCTCCCGGGAAGGGTGGCAGGGACCATCAAGAGTAAGAGAATTTAAGCCAAATTTCAGCCAAAGTTGTTTTTTTTAAAAAAAAATCACCATGCAAGAACTTCAGAAATCATCACACTCGAGCAGCGTTTTAATCCACCTGCAGGCTTCCGTCAGCCGTAGGGGAGCTAAACCACCAGGGATCCAGCAGAAAACCTCCCAGAAAAGGCTCCCCCCAAGTCAGAACTTGAATTCCTCCGTGAATTCTCAGCATATTCAGCTCCACGGGCACAACCACGTTTCCCCACCCCCCCGGTTAAAAAGCTGCCTCTGCAAACCCAGCAAATGCTCTTCCATGAGGTTTTTGGAAGTAACACCTCTCAGCCAGGCGGGATTCCTGAACCCAGCGCCCAAATTTGCCCCGCGATGATCAACAGCACAAGCTGCTGCAGGACCAACAGCCACAGGCTGCAAGCTTTCACCCCAGAGCCAGCAACAACAAGAATTCACGAGGATAAAAGAGGAGCAAATCCCAAACCTTCCCACTGCAGCATTCACTAAATCCTAGCGCTGGCTTGGCAGCACCACAAACAAGGTGGCTCCTCCTCACCCGGCCACCGAGGCGGCCAGATAAATTGAGCTCTTTGGGGTGTAAGGGGATGCAAATCAAACCCACGAACGGATTCGCTTTGGTAAATGGCTTCTTCATTTTGAAGTCTTGCAGTTGATCACCTGCCTTCCCGCCGGGCACTGAGACGTCTTGAAAGGAGCCTGCTCTAGGAAATGTAACATCGGAGACGGGTGCCGGCGAGTTCCTTGAGCTTCTTTCCCTCCCTTCACCCGTTTCACAAAGAGGGGAGGAAAACGGGGCCTAGCTTGGCTTGCTCGTATTTCAATAACCGCTTCAGCCAGCGTTTGGATCGAGGTTCTTAACGGGCTTCGGCTCCGCGCCGTTTCTTCCCCAAACAGAGCGGGGTTCTGTACGTAGCCCCACCGGTGTGCCCGCCGCCTGCTCACGGCTTTAATTCCACCCCGAGTACATCGCCGCTCCTCCTTTAATAAAA
Organism: Oxyura jamaicensis; assembly: GCF_011077185.1. Lineage (NCBI taxonomy): Eukaryota > Metazoa > Chordata > Aves > Anseriformes > Anatidae > Oxyura > Oxyura jamaicensis. The sequence continues at coordinate 203,110,550 of NC_048893.1, forward strand.
ATAAATGGCAACACACCGGGCTTAAAATACCCCGGCAGAAGCGAAAGCCCGCGGTTCCCACTGCATCTCTAATTACCAGTCGGCGCTCTCTTCCCTTCAGAAATT
>NC_048893.1:203110754-203110980 GCF_011077185.1 Oxyura jamaicensis
GTTAGATAAGCAGAAACCTTGCCCAGAGGGAGGCAGGGTTGAAATGTCCCCGTCCGAAAGGGCTGCTCCTGCTCCGCGGGGGCACCTCGGCTCTGTCCCAGCCTCTGTCCCCCCTCTGTGTCTCCTGTAGAGGCACAGCACGGTGCCCGCTACCCCAGAGACCCAAAACACCTCGTTTTGTGAGCAGAATGGATCCTCAGATGCGTTAGTAGGGAAGGGAAGGAAC
>NC_048893.1:203111080-203116368 GCF_011077185.1 Oxyura jamaicensis
CTCAGACAAGAATACCTGACTGCCAACAACTGGGCAGGCAGTCCGGGGGTTACAACCCAAGCAGACACCCCAGCCTTCAGCCTCGTTTCATTAAGTGCTGCTGGGTTAATTTAATCTCCTGGAAAAATTTCAAGGCGCAAACACGTCGAGGGCAGCATTAGTCAGCGGCGCAGTGGCAGACGACAGCCTTTAAGCCAAAATTATTTCTGGTATGCTGCTGGGACAAGAGGAAAAAATAGAGTTAACGTTATCCCTGGAGGAATTAAGGTGGGGAAGGAGAGCGGCGAAGGAGGTTTTCCCTCGTGCAGGGCTCCAGGGGAGCAGGGGGAGCTTCTGCCAGATGCACTTAAGGCTCTGTTAGGGGAAATGAGGAAAAACTCCGGACGGTTCAAGGAGCTGAGAAAGAGGTTATTTAGCAAGAAATGTCAGCCTGCACGGATTACACAGAACGACCAGGAGGAGATGGAGAGCAGAGAAGCAGCTACTTGCAAGTAGGTCGTCCTCCAGCCTCTTCTCTTTATGAGCATTAAGACCTTGCCAGCTAAAAGCCCTACCAGGAAAGGCACACGCTTTTAAAAGTGCAAGTAATTAAAGCCTGAAACGAGCTATTCAGCTGGGCAGCGGATTCTCTGCTCCTCAGCACGCGGAGTCGTCGGCCGTCATTCATTCCGACGCAGGAACTTAGACACGAGGCATCCAAGAAACCTTCGGAAGCGCCGAGAAGCCAAGAAAATAAGCGATTAAGCAAAAAACCCCCGTTTGTTCCGACGCGGAACATCGACCCTGGAAACTTTTCCGAGCTGAACATCAGCTCCAGAAGAGGCTGGACCGAGAGATGACTGGTGGCTCCTGCCCTGGACTTTCTCACCAGCTGCCTCCCTAAACCATTAGACCCAAAAAACACAGCCTGTGGGGTGCTTCTTCCCTGGGAGAGAAGCGTTTTGCTGGACAAGGCACTAAGTGGAAGCGCTAATCTGCCTTAATCTTGATCAACTGCAACGTTTCAATATCCCACGAGACAGGAAGAAAGCTTTTATGCCGCTACACGAAAATAGGAAGCTCCTAAAAAGGAGCTCGATCCCTGTTTCACTACAGAGACAAGCAGATGCCCCAAGACGAGCGTCCTCCTAAACCAGCAACTGAATGAGCGGTGGCTAACACCGAAGCATCCCCGGGCCGTAATTGAGTTAAAAGATGGGAACTTGTGAAGTTTCTATTTGTGAAATTGCCGCTAACGACGGGGGCCCAAATTCGAAGCCTTCAGCAGCTAATTGAGTCGACCTGATCGATACTCTTTGTCTGGAAGCCTTGAGCCGCTGCCTGGCACTTATTTCAGGGCGAGCATTCATCTGCGAGATGGGGATCGATACGCTAATCTCCGAGCTCCAGCAACTTTGATCTGCCAGCAGTTACTGGAGAGAGATTTCAAGGTCGTCCATCTGATTCTTGACGGTCGTTCATTTGATTCTTCTGCTGATGGAGCCTCGTGTGTGCCGGAGGTTCGCGTGTCCAGCGCCAGGCACCGCTAACGACGTTGATTAATAGCGGGTGCCGGCACCGCCTCGGTGCCAGAGCCTGTGGAATACCTGCTGTAGGCTACCGCTGGCAGCACTGCAAGCTTGAAGGTAACGAGTCCCCGGGGAGACTCTCAAAGGAGCTGGGGATGGAGACAACCCGTTAGGGACAGCATGCCGCCAACGCGGCATTACCAGGTCATTTGTCACCAGGCGGGGTCTGCAAAGAGCTCAGGAAATGCTCAGGAGCAACCTACAAATGAGAAAGAAATTAGGAACGTGCCGCTGCCACCTTAGGCTGCCACCTTGCCTCTTATACTGGGGAGTCGCGTCTGGTCCAAGGATTCTTCCAGAAAAGAGACACTTGGGTCTGAGTTCCTACTAATTTGCATTCCTACTAGTTGTTGTTTAGCGCTTTCAAATCACAGTCAATAAAAAGAAATGTCTGTAAAGCAAAAAGAAAGTCTCAAAAAATCACCAATCCGTCTCGCTTCTTCGCTATAAAGCCAGAAACCAGCACTTCGCCTTTCCAAGTTGTCAGTGGCAGGTCCAGGTAACAAAGCTCCAGCTTTCTAAGAGGACAAATGAGGCAGAGGGAGATGAAGGAAGCTTCTCAGCACAGAGACAGTTATACTATGATCCCAAATCTGCAAGATTCCTTTAAGATTGGGTAGAAGAACAAATCCCAGCGACACAGCTCGCTCTCCCAGACAAGCTCCCCCCAAAACCTTCACTGTATTTCCATAATTATGGATTTCCATAATAACGCCCTCAACTCAAAGCAGCTGGCAGGGCAGCACCTCGTGGAAGTCTCAGCTCCAAGACCTTCGGATTTGTTGGTACTTGAGACCCAATACTTAAAAATCATTGGAACTCAAGGATCGAACGCTGAAGATCTGTGAACGTCCAACCCAAGGCATCGCCACGGAAAAATCACTGCTGAGAACAACTGACTGAATTCTGAATGCATGAAAACCATTTTTAGGTTGTTATTTAAGACGAAGCCCTGAAACAAGGATGCTCATGCTTCACTTAAAATGATCTGTACAAACCAGTAATCAAGCAGGGTATTTTTAGAGATGTCAGTCTGAGCTCTTAAAACAGACACGCTGTATTAAAGTGATTAAAGCAGCTTCGTTAAGAAAAATCCTCCTCTGCTTTTCGCTGTCGTGCTATGGAAATTTTAACCAGTCCGCCCAGCGCAAAAAAACAGAACTCATTCATCATCCCAAAGACACCGACAGAGCCAGACGGCAGCTCCTCAGCGAGATCAGGTCACCCACAGCAGAGCTGAGGAACTCGGGGACAGCACCAGGTCCAGCCTCAGAGAGCAGAGGTACGAGCAGAAGTTGGTGCAGTCTCGCCTCCGCGCGCTACCTCTAGGCTGTAATTAAAGAACTGTTTACCCTGAAGTATTCTCCACTGATTCCACTTGTGCTCCACTGTCAAACCTCTTTTATTTCACCGTTTCTCTCCTGATGCGAGATGCCACACGAGGTCAGGCCAAAGGATCATCAAATCCAGTATTTTCTGTCCTTAAGTGTCCAATAAATCAAAACAACTCCGGGACAAAAATCAGAAGAAAGCCTGCAAAGCAGAAAACCCCCTAAAACATCCACAGCTCTCCCCTCAGGAAGCAGCTTGGGTTACACCGGAAAATACGGAGTCTGGGAAAAAAAAAACAGTTATTTTTAACAGAACCACACGGCTACAGCTTTTATTTTATTATTTTAAGAGCAAAGGGCGATTCTACACGTGCATTTATCAGACGTTTTCAAAGCATGTTTTGGCTACCCAGGATAAAGCTGGCCAGAGCTTTAGCTGCCCTCCCAGCCCTGCCGCTGAAACGGCTGTCCCATTGATTCCAGGCAGTAAGAACATTTTGTGCCGTTAACGCGACAAAAATTGTGCAAGTCGCTTTCAAGCTACTTCAGTGGTCCTTGCGTTATTCCCAAGCAGCAATAGCTTCTTTATGCACAAAGAAAATGGCTCCAATAACCTCTTCTGAGATAAATTATTCCCAGCCTAATTGAAGTTCTAACTCATAAATTATACTCCTGTCCTTTTAAACTCCTTACAGATGCAGATCTGTTTAAGATTTTCTTTAGGAAGTTAACTCAGAGTATCCACAGAGTGAAAGCGAAATAAGTGAGACCCAGAAAAACAAAGACTGGGGTGGTTTTAAAGTAATTTTACCAATTTGAGAGATGTTCCATCGTTTGCTACTGAAAATGTATTTGTTCCGTTTATCCCAGAGAGGCAACTCACCTCGACGTTAATTGATTATATTCTTGATATTCACTTGAAACAGAACAATGGACCGAATCTTGCAGCCTAGATCACACACACAGAGCTCAGCGAAGGGAATTAGAATACGTACAGTGAACCTGCCAACTTCAGATCGAGCAAAACGCGGCAGAGCCCTGAGCAGCGGGCATACTCTGATTAGAAAGTTAATTAATATACTCCTGGCAGCTTTGTCACTCGTACTGTAGCTGCAGCCTCTTTGAGGGACAAAATTAGCGGCTACGTTATTGTTGTACACAGGTATTACGGGCCAGCAAGGATCTGCAGGTAACTGGCTGAGGCAAACCACTGGTATTTATTTACGTGTATTCTTTGGCGGTTCAGCAGAAGCTGCGGTCTGTCACAAGGATGCTTCTAAAACGCAAAAAGCAATTTAAAAGCAGACCAGGCAACGCATGACTGCATGCCACAAACCTCCCTGTGCAGCAGGGCAGAAAGCAGGAGGTGCTTTGTGAACAACAGAAATGGGGAAAAGCAGCAACAAGGCTGCTGCTGGCAGCGGCCAGCGGTTTGTACGTTACTGAGCAGGGGGAGGAGGAGAGGCAGGCCAGCAACCAACCCAGAAGGGATTTTTTGGCAATACCTGTGCAGCTTTAATGGCATCCTACCTCAAAAAGTAGTTCTAGAAAGGCAGGCGTGATCGATACCAGTGTCAGGCAGCTGCACGTGGCCTTTTTGGGCCAATGAATCACTGCCAAGCCTTAATTTCTTTGCAGGTCACCACCCCAACAATGTCTTTTTTTTTTTTTTTTTTTTTAATTAAAAGCACTATGGAAAACTGTTAGACATAGTACTGGATCGATTCCTTTGGCCTCAGGGACTGCCAGCAGTCCCCAGCCAGAGAATCGCTGGCTTGTGACCTGCCCCTGGGTACACGAAAAATACACTGCAACATTTGTGTCATGCTGCTGGAGAATTCCAGGGCTGTACGCTCTGCTTACCAAAAATCAGTGGTTACAAGCCTGCAAAAAAGCACAGAATCAGCACTGTAAGGCCTACAACGTGCAGGTATATGGCAATTAGTTCTTTGGGATCTAGGCTCAAAGGAAGCAGGCGCCTGAAGAAGAGCTGTCCCCTCAGGTGATCGTCCCCCTGTGCTTGGCTCTGCTGAGGCCGCCCCTCGAGTGCTGGGGTCAGCTTTGGGCCCCTCACTGCCAGAAGGACATCGAGGCCCTGGAGCGTGTCCAGAGAAGGGCTGCGAAGCTGGGGAAGGGCCTGGGACACAAGGCCTGGGAGGAGCGGCTGAGGGAACTGGGGGGGTTGGGGCTGGAGAAGAGGAGGCTCAGGGCAGAGCTTATTGCTCTCTGCAACTGCCTGAGAGGAAGGGGGGGGAGCTGGGGGTCGGCCTCTTCTCACAGGTAACCAGTGATAGGAGCAGAGGGAATGGCCTCAAGTTGTGCCAGGGGAGGCTCAGGCTGGCAATGAGGAGACATTTCTGCTCAGCAAGAGCGGTCAGGCATGGGGACA
>NC_048893.1:203116468-203117125 GCF_011077185.1 Oxyura jamaicensis
TCCTGGAGGGCTTTTCCAACCCTAATGGTTCTAGGATTCTCTGAGTGGCCTCTTACAGCCGAGGAGAAGGAAGCCAGCTCAAGCTGCCAGCAGCAAGCCCCCTGCTCCGACATCTCCTTTCTTCCTTTTCCTCCTCAAATAAGGCAAGTGACAGATCAAGGCACTAAACCACAAGTAAAACATGTTAAAATTAACTGGTTTGACATCTATTGGGATTTTCTAAGCTCTAAACCTCTTATTTCCTTGGCTCTGAAGACCCCTTCCTGGTCCAGTCTACCCTTCGCCTCACCTTACGAACCTTTCTCACCCAACTGTGGGCTGCAGCACTGCCCGGGATATCTCACATCCCCCAGGCTGATAGGACGTCTTATTTGGAGTTTTAAACACCGATGGGACCCCAAGAATTCCCATAAGTGAAGTTCAGTCCTGCAGCCGCCTCAGGGAACTCTATGGAAAAGGTGCACTGAGCATTTTTGTATTTTCTCTCTGTTTGTTAGTCACCGGTTGACAAAATAGTATGAAGTAACGTACGATAGCCGTGACCACAGTTGTTCAAAGACTAATCAGGAGCAATTAATAAAAAACACTACAGAAAATAATCAACTGGAAGAAAAGAGAGACTTTGAGAAGCCTGAGGTAAAAGAGAGACTTTGAGAA
>NC_048893.1:203117135-203131172 GCF_011077185.1 Oxyura jamaicensis
TTTGAGAAGCCTGAGGTAAAAGAGAGACTTTGAGAAGCCTGAGGTAATCCCACAAGCACATCAACTTTTTTTTTTAAAAAAAAAAAAAAAATCTGAGGCCATAGTGCTGGACATTACTTGGAATTATGACATTTTTGCTAACCTTGAAATCCCAAATTCACAGCCTGAAGTAAAATCAACACCCGTTCCTCAGGCTCAGATTAAGATGCACTGCTCATCTTCCACTTCCCTTCCAGGTGAGGTGCTGAGGGGTTCAGCCTCTTACAAAGTCACTTCTTACATGGGTTAAGAAGATCAAGAGCCTTGAACGTGATGGTGATGAACTCTGAGATCCAGCATCTGACAGACCAGACCGTGAAACAGCCAGCACAGTAACTGACCCTTCCCTCCTCAACGCACAGCCATGAATATTTTAGACTATGAAATAAGAGATGCAACAAGCGTTGTTTATTCTCTCATTGGGAATTAGATTACCTTAATCCTTACAGAGATTCTATCCAAACCAAAGACAGTTTTTGTTACAGCTGAGTATCTGCTTAAGGTGCAGAGACAGGCTGTACTTACCGCTGCAATTCAGCAAGCGGCAGCACGGCCAGAAGGTTTGCTGCCGAGGAAATTTCAGTTTTCATTTTGCGATTTGACTTTCAGTCGAGTATTTGTCACGGAAGAACTGAGCGAAATATTTTAAAGCCTCAATATCTCGGCAGCTCCACCAGCGAGAAGCTGTGACATCAGCCTTTTAGCTCACTAGACAGCCTTCAGCACTCCAGCGTTTAAAAAAAAACCTGCATTTAACAAACTCGAGGAGGCCATAAGCTAGGTATACAAGCCTAAATGGATGGTAAGAAGCGTGCATGAATATTTATGACTGTCTGGTGCAGAACAGCAGGAAGGGAAGCAACGGAGCTGAGTGAAATAGCATGATCTAACAAGGAATGACACCTACCTAGCAGATGAGCACACACAAAGCTATTATGTGAATGGCTGATATCATCTGCGGCTTATTCTCACACGCTACAATAACAGGGACACAAAGAAAGGGAGCAAGTCGATTTTCACTGAAGTGAAATTTTAAACGCCAAGTATATAAAGAAGATGCGATGATCCTGCATCTTGCACACGTTGCTGTTACACTTGATGCTTTCCCTCGCCGAGGCAGAGGGCACGATACGATCCTCCAAAAGGATTTTAAAGAATTCCTGCAAAAATATTCAACTATTTCAGTTCTGGCTCCGGGAAGTCAGTGAAATGTGCAGCTCCCTGAGTCCATTTTGTCTCAGTGAGATGTCCTCCGACAGCAGATAACCACTAAAGCTATTTGTCATTCAGGAGGTGAAGATTCAGCTCTTCTCGCCGGTCAGAGCCAAAGATTAATTTTTTAATGGCTTCTAATAGAAATTGATGCATCTGCATTTCCAGCCACAGCCCAAACGAGGAAAGCTTCACAAGCATTCGAGACCCCGCTGCAAGACATGCCCCTGCCATCGGAGAAGCGAGTAGGGAACACAATTTTGTCACAACCCCGATGTCAGAGCAGAGGGTTGCAGGTCAGGCAATAACCCACGCAAACAAGAGCTGTCGTGCCCGCTGCTTTCTCCTGTCAAGCGTTCCCCTAAGTTACAAGAAGGGACCAATTACTCCCTTATCTACAACAACCAGTAATCAAATGATTAACACTCCAGTGACTGCCTTATAAAAAGGATGCCTATGAAAATACAGGCTCGTCTGAAAAAGCTCATTAGCATTCATTTTCATTCAGTCTTTTCTTTGAGTACCTCAGAGAACGAGCACGGTGCTGTTTTCCAACCAGCAGCAGCTCGGCCCTGCTTGTGCCATGGCGCTTCATCCAAAACAGGAGGAAATTGAAGCTGAAGCACTTCTCTGACCTAGAAAGTGTTTTTTTCCCAGGGTTTCGCTCACGGCTACGATCAGCGAGGCCTGCATCGCTTAGACAATGACACACGAAAGCAGAAACTTCCAGTTTCTCCCCATCTTTTTACATTCCTGCTTGGAAACCACCAGCTGACTTTGACAGGATGCCAGCTCAACAGCAAAGCGAGATCTTTGGTGTACAGGGACAAGCGGCCTCTTCATTTACAGCCCCAGTGCAGAGGAAAGAGACTCCTTCACTCATTAAAACCCTGCCGACGATTTATTCTGATACACGAACTTGCTCCAGGTCCTTCATTCAGAGGGATCAGGACTACAGCGAAGCAGAGCCCAGGACCGAAAAGCTGCCTTGGCCACAGCGACTGTCTTCTAGGAGGAACCTGCAACAGATTTTCGCGTATGGATGAACCAAAGGAAGTTCTTAGGAGTACCATGCTCTGTGAGGAACTTGCCCTTTGAGTTCAGTCTGCCTCGAGACAACCGCGCGTATATTTGAGGGGATTTTAAGAGGTTTCTGCGCCACCAGAAGAATTGGGTTGTGTCAGATTTCTGCTCCAGGCTTTTTTAACCCTCTAGTATTACGACGGGAGACACGTAGGAAACACCCGCTGTGTGAAACTCTGCCCTGCCTCGTGTTTAAAAGCGAACGCAGCACGATGCAGAGAAATTCAGCAGAGCTTGAGGCCTTCAGGTCCCTTCCAACCCAACCCATTCCATGACTGTGCGATTCGATCTCTCGCCGCTCACTTACCCTGGCTCACGTCTCAAAAGTGAAGCTCTCAGCCCTAGATGAGCTAAACGCTCAAGCATGGAGGCACGTTTGCATTTAAAGCTATTGATAGCCTACTCTCTCCTTTTCCTTCAGTTCTGATTTTGTTCTCAATTCTCCACTCCACGTTTTCCCGGTCTAATTCCTATTTCAGTTTTCTGTACATATTTAGCTAATGAGCTGCTAAATATGAGGATGCTTTGCGTTTTAAAGATCTCAGCTCAGACCTCCCTTCCCCAGGGGATCCTGCTCTTAACATCGATATAAAAGCTCGGGGAGCAGCCCAGCTATGAACAGCGCCATTTTTGCCACACCGGAGACGCGGGCGGATGCACCACGGAGAAGAAAAGCCCCCCTCGTTCCTTGGAGGGCGATCTGTTGGTTCCCTCTTGCTCAAAGGCTCCTTCCACGTCACAGCTGAGCCGGCTCGCCGTTCTATTTTAACAGCGAAGCGTCTCCAGGTTGCTCAGATTTTCACACTGGTCTTCTAAAGCAGCGTATGTTCGAGCGTTTTGTGCCCTGAACTAGGATCTTCCGACGAAGCTCATCTATTAATACCTCAGGAAGCCTTCTGGGGACGTACGGGGCACAGAAGGTGTGAGGAATACTGTCCTTGCACGTGGCTGCTGAGCCTCCCCTGACTTCAGGCTGCGGTGGTGGCACACGGAGGAACGCTTCTTCGCCGCAACGCGGAGGGAACGGGCGATTCTGAGCCACCAGGAAGCACCGGAGAACAGCCCCGGAGTCACAGGGCAGATCCCTGGATAGGAAAAGCACAATCGTTGCGTGTGAAGAAGTGACGAGAGGCTCCCTGCCGGGTGGAGGAGAGCCTGCCAGCTCTCCTGGGCACCAAACACCGCCCTTTCTGGCAGCGGGGCCCTTCTGCACAGCACCTGCGAGAACATCCTGAGGACATTTTGAACGAGCACACCCCAAACCTCGCTCCAGCTCCTCAAAAACTGCATACGCTGCACCAAGTAACACTAAACCTACCTTAAACCTCACCCTCATGACCCTCAGTGGCACAAAACAGGCAAGAAATTGCCTTCCACAAGCAGGGGAGCATTTCTCCCAGAGGAGCTTTCCTACCTTTTATGTAACCGAGCCACCAAGAGCTAAATGCCACACTACAAAAAAAAAAAACACTGATTTTTTTTACAGCTGACAGCTAGATGCTGGAGGATGACTGGCTGAAAACCTGCCGTGCCACCGATCTCAGCACTCATTGCCATATGGACGCATTTTCGGCTGTCTCTTAGGCATTTTAAGACCAGCAAGAGAAGCGAGGAATTGTCACTTGTACTTCAGCTTGGCAGTAGCTAGAGGGAAAAGGAGGAGGCAGGGAAGTGTATTTTCTATCAGCTTTTTTGGTTTTTTGACTCCACGTTGGCCGCTTGCTTTCTTCAGACACGTCAGAAGCCCATTTTATTTGGTTTGTGAGAGATTGGAGGGAGATGCAGGTTAGCTTCACCTGAGTTTGGTGCCTGTTTTTTTATCACCACGTGGCCTCGGCTCGCGTGAGGCTTGTCCACTAAGTAAATCCTACCAAGGGTTGGCGCAGTGAAAAACGACACAGATTATTAACGGGGGGGGGCAAAATTTCCCTCGGGATACACGCTGCCTTGCGACGGTGACAGAAATAACACGGCGATAAAGAGCTTCGTTACCCCGTGGGTTTTTTGTTGGTAATTACTTTTCCTCCCCCAAATGGGAAACATACGAAAGAGCACAAAGGAAAAAATCTCCTTCCGTTTGTTTGGTCGCAGCCACGAAGAGACGAAAACACCAGGTCAGGGCTCAGGCTCTGTCTCACCACCACGCAGCTTCCAGATGCTGCAGCTGTGATTTTTATTAACAATTAAGATTCACAACGCAAAATGTTCTTACAAAAGCCAGGTTGGTCACCACGTTCACTAAGGGGGAGAAAATAAGAGTCAGCCGCTCGCTGCTGAGCGGGAAGAGAAAGGTTTGCAGCACAGACGTACGTGTTGTTACCCCTTTTCTTTCTATTCTAGGGAATATCATTCGGCGCGTGCACTCTTCCTCCTTGCAAGGGCACAGTTTCAGTCACGGGGGACTCCAAAGCAAAGGTAGGTGCTCCGAGGAGCTGCTTCATCAGCAGCACGCCACCAGCTCCCGCGCTGAGCCGTTTCCGAAGTCTGCTGCTGAAATTCAGGCAGTTACACAACCTTCCACAGGAAAAAAAATGAAATAAAAACGTAAAGACTCCGAGGGCCGGTTACCACCCGTCCATCTTGGAATCACTCTGATCCAAAGCGAAGAATCCATTAAAACCTTTGTACGTTAACATGTTAGAAAGCAAAACGGGACGGTTTGGTTATTCTGTCAAGACAGTAAAAAAAAAGGCCCGGAAGTTTTACCTCTCCAGCACTGCAATGAAACAGATTGATTGAGAACTACAGGCTTTGTGCTGGGAAGATGAAGTCACCAGTCTGGTTTTCTGCGGAGGAGTTCCAAGCCAGCCACATTACACAGCCCGCGGTGGTTTCACTGGTTAAAGGGTTTCTAAAAACATCACAGAGGCAGAATTGGTGTCAGAAGACGACGACCTTCTGATAGTTTCGGTTCTCCTCCTCCGGTGCAACGCCCAGCACCTGGGAAGTTGCACGATGCTGCTCTGCATTTAGTGCTCCCAGTTTCCTATTAGAACAGCTGGTTTTGCTCACGGTCACACCTCCGAATCTTCCACCGTCCTTCACCAGAGGGCCAAATATCCTGCTGTCTCCCGAGCCACACGTTCCGCAGGTACAGAAACCGTCTTTGAGAGGCAGAGAAAATGGAACTTGAACGGTGCCAGGACCTAAACTTAAACGTAGCTGGACCTGAAGAAGCAGAAAGATGACTGATTCTGGAGGACTGACACCCATGGAAGTCAAAAACTATCTTGTACTGCCTACAGCAGAGCAGGCTTGGAAAAAGTCTCTTATACTCTTGTACAGACCTGGAACAAAGACCTGAAGATGGCATGCATGAAATAACGCAGTTAAACACCTGCAAGCGAGCAAGCACCAGCAGGGGTAGGAGACTCGCACACGTTATTGCTACACACGGAGGTAAACGTGGCTCCATTCAAACGCCCGGAGGAAAAACAAACTTGAGGTAAGGCAAAAAACCACTCTCAGGTGGTACAAACACAGCCCACAAGCACCAGTTTGGGTGTCACAAAACCAAATAAAACAGGAGACCGGGGGGTCTCTGGATGTCACGAAGCAGCTTTGGCCACGGCACTTGGGCGCTTAGCTTGGATCCCTCTGAGGACACGAATACAAGCAAGATTTACGCTAGAGTGCTCTGCGAGTGAAATCTCCGAGTGAAATCTGCTCGACCAGAAGCAAACAGCTCCCTTCTCCTCTGCAAGGGCCTGCATTAGTTCACCAACTGTCCACAGCTACAGCCCCCAGAAGCGGACTGGGGAAAGCGGCTTCCGTTCCTGGCTTTCTGGTTCACTGCGTGAGAAGCAGGGCGAAAAGGAGCAGCACAGCCTAGTTAATTAACTAAAGGTACTCACGGGTCACCTTTGCATTTCAAAGACTGCCGCAGAGTTGTTTCTTATTTGCCAGGAATGAAAAAAACTCCGCGTATAGAATCTCCTGCAGCTGTTTTTCACGACAGCCTCAAGTTCGCTTTCCTTCTCATCTCACGTAGTTAAACCTTTTCCGAACAGGTTTCCAATTAGGCTGAAAATGTTCTCCACAGGACCTGAACCGCTCACAGAATGCCTCAGCAGTAAAGCTCCTCGAGCCTCCGCATAAACACAGCTAACACAAAGCAGCACCTCCAGGAAACGGAGGTGGAGATGCTGGAAAACGCATCCCAAGAACCTTCTCATCAAGTCTGGATGGCGAAGCTAAGGAAGAATAAATCCCCAAAAGCAGAGAAGCCCACGGGATCATAGGTGTCTCCCCCCAAGCTTCCCAGCAGCAAGGCACGGTGAGCAGAGGACGGGAAGAAGAGAACATCACGCTGACCTACTCGCAGCAGCTCAGGTGGTGCCAAAGAGGCCAGCACGGATGAGGAAGCAAGGGCACGCCACCCAGGAGACGCTACCGGAGGCTCCTCCTACACCCAGGAGCGATTTGTTCGGAGATAAGCAGGCGTAGATCTGGTGGTCACGTCCCCTGGACTCCGATCTGCTTTTAAAAGCTGGATCGCGCACAGCGCACGGAGAAGGGCTCCACTAGCAAAGCAGCCTGAGCTAGGACCAACAGGACGTACAAGATCTGATCTGTCTCTTATTTTAAGCTGGATCTTGGAAAATTCCCCTCCTGAAGGGAAAACGGCACTGAAGCGAGCGTGTGGAATAAGGCCCCAGGCAGCCCAAGCGGAGAAGGATTAATTTTTAGCATCCACTTGTTACCCAAGCAGCCTGCTGAGTGAGTGCCTCCAAGGTCCCAGCAACACTTTGGCTGCGGGTTCCCTTGGTCATGCAATTTTTGACACCATTTTGGACCGCCCTGCTTGGGCTGATGTTTCAGGACAACTTATCTGCCCTCTATCCGCTTCACTTCGTTCCAGTTTGCCCCAAACCACAGCTTTCCTGCAAGCAGCTGCAGACTTTAGAGGCCTTTAGAGACATCTCAGCCTCACGCCTTCGGTCCAGGCAGAAAGGGAATTACATGAGCACTTCGGAAGGCAAAGGAAAAGCTGGTTCTTGTTTCTAGACCAGCTTACAGGCAGCTCCCACTTGTTTTACGTCTCCTTTTACGCATTAACGTTCCGTAAAATTTCCCTTAGAATTTCAGATCCGACTGAGGTGGATATTTACACCCGATATTTAGTTTTATTATTGTCATGCAGGGGTAGCTTAATACTCGTTAGATATGACTGCAATTAAAGGCCGGGGAGACAAATTCACTTTAAGCCTGTATTACGTACGGGCTCTATCGTTCAGACACCTTATTAAAAACAAGTGCAACACCGAGCAGAAATCCACAAGGAGAGGTGAAGTAATTAATCGTTCATCGGATCCCGTTTTTTACATCCCAGTATTTTAAATACCTAATTATCTGCTTTACAACACTTGGAAGATGTAACGCGCTGCACACACAGATCAAGGGTAATTAAGGCACTTCAGGCAGGCTGCGCTGGAAGCGCTGCTGTGCCTGCGAGGAACGGTCCTGGTGGCGTGACCGGTGCTGCACTGACGTCCTCTTGCATGAAGGGAAGAGTCAGGAGCTCCTCTCCATCTCCCTGCTCACAGGATTTGGGAAAAAAAAAAAAGAGTCATCATCAAAACGACACTTCCTACTGAAGAAATATGCTCTGGATACCAAGCCAGGGCCAACACAGGATCACAGAATAGCCTAGGGTGGAAGAGACCTCCAAGATCACCGAGTCCAACCTCTGACCTAACGCTAACAAGTCCTCCACTACACCATATCCCTGAGCTCTACATCTAAACGTCTTGTAAAGACCTCCAGGGATGGGGACTCAACCACTTCCCTGGGCAGCCTATTCCAGTGACTAACAACCCATCCAGTGACTAACAACCCAATTCTATCGCACCGGTGACATTCCCTCGCAAAATTATCTGTTTCATGATCTCTGCAGCGAGGCACCACAAAGAGTAACGTCCGTTTCCCTGCCACCAACAAAAATCAATCTTAAAGGATGAGGAACATAATACAGGAACGAGGGAGATTCCTCTTTCCTGTGCAGAAGCGCTTAAATACGTTCAGAAATCCGGAGTTTTTCTTTGCATCACCCATTTGATTCCGTGGGCTGCTTTTCACCACAACCATCAGAGCATCCCAACACCAACGGTCCTGCATCTTTTAATTAATGAGGAGAAAACTCAACTTGAGTGGTCCAGGAACACAACCACATCACCTTACATTAAGTGTTTAATCACAATTTAAGACACTCCAAAACTGACCGTTGATAAAGCTTATTTGAGGTTTCTTCCCAACAAGCCTTCACGGAAAATTCTGCACAGCCTGCTCCTCTGCTGAGCCTGCCCCAGGCCAAGACATGAATCTGCTCCTGTGTTTTAGAGTGGGTACACTCTGGATAAATCCACCTTGATCAGTCCAATATTCTCTAGATGTTGGCGCTTTGGGGGATGCTATCCAACAGTAGCAGCATCATCAGCTACAAATACCACCTGGATGATACTAGCGTGCATGAAAAGCTGTACCCACCAGGAACAAGAGGCATCACATCTGCTCTAGAGGGCAGAAAACAGGTAGAAATCAACACACGAGGAGGAAAGGAATTGTGAAGTCTGACAGCAATACATCAAAAAAGTTATCTTATTCAGCTTTAAAAGCATTTTGGTTCCCAGATTTCTATTAAGTCCCTTTAAGTCTCTTTAACCTACATTTATTGAAAGCCAATGAATGCTGTTTACTTATTTCAACGTTTGTGGAAATTCCTGCTGAGGCCATGTTCAGCTGCTGTCAAATATCCGACCTGCTTAACTAGGAGTGGAGGCTGAATTCAGCCTTTAATGCAATGCTTACGGCTTTTCCCAAGAAATTGTCCAAAAACCATACAAATAGCCAAAACCAAGCAGAGAAATCAGGATGGAGTTCAATATTCACTGCTAAGCAAAACTGAGCTTTCTAAAAAAGGAACTTGAACTTAAGAATGCCTGAAGCAAACTGAACAACAATCTCCAGTTTTCAGTCTCGAGCTTTCTCTTTAAGAAGGTACGACACCAAATGGTGGCTGCATTACAGTTTCCAGTGAAGTTAAAGTAGTCCAGCTCAGGAGCTGGCCCATCTGGGACAGCATCACTGCGAGGATCTTTTGGGACACTCCATGTCCCGTCACTTCACTTGGAGAGGTCAGGTTTTAACCTTCAGCTTCTTGTTTTTCCTTTTACTTTGAGCTGTTACACTTCCCAGCTGAAAGCTCACCAGACAGGACACAAAACACTGCTGGTACACAACTGCTGGTACCAGAAAATGCCTCATTCCCTAGTTACAGGGCATCCCAAGAAGAGCACCCAATAATATCATCCTCACGAAGGACAAAAAAACTCATTTATTAGACACCAATAACATGGAGGTCTGGCTTTGGGCTTGCACCTGAACTAGGCTGCATGAAAACAATTCATCTGGGGGAGGAAAAGGACAACACGTGACAGCTATCTGTACTGTTTTCACAAACCTTTAACCATGTCCTCCAAGTTCTGTAAATACTCCCAGACTAAGCACTTTATCCTTTATTAACAAAAGGATACTTTTATCTCCAAATTACCCAGGCAAACCAGCTCCAGCACCAACGTACCAACAATCACAAGGTTCAAAGATTTTGACAAACCTAAGGAGATTCCCGCTGAAAGCATTCACTAGATACTGAAACAGGGCAAGTAAATGCCTCTATTTAATAAACAGTTCAAGACTTGACTAATTAACTCATCATAAGAGGTGTTTACAAGTACAAAACACCTAGACGGGTACTAATTAGAAGTGGCAAGTGCATTAGGAAATTGAATGCCAAGAATAAAAACCTGGAAGAGCTCCGTGTAAGCTAGGTCACTGTGGTGGCCTTCAGGAGATGACCAGCTCGAGTTTCTGGACACCTCCACAGGTCTTGGGACAGCGCTGCATGAACACATCCATCGGTGTCCCATGCTCAGACCAAATGGCAGAAGGAATCTGGATGATTCAGCTCCGACTCACAACTGTTCGAGCAAGCCCAGAGCAAACCAGAAGCGTAGGATTGTCCTGTTCCAGAGAGTGTACAACCTGTGGCAAGCCTCAGACTTCTAAACCAGCAAAAAGCTGATTCCTCTCCTGGAGCTGTTGATAAACAGGGAGACAACCAGCTTCCATTAGCTAATTATCGTATCCACAGGTCATACACCTCAGGTAAAGGAGAAGTGGGCCACTGCGTGCCTTACGTTTAGCTGAATCACCCACATATTTCTGGACCATGAAACGTCCCTCACCGTCTTCTTCACAGCTTTGAACCTAAAGCTTTCCGCCACATTGAATGTGGAACTGAACTGACAAGGAAAAAAAATAGCAAAAACAAGCAACTGTGAGGGAAATGTTCTAAGCAGACAAACGAAACCAAACCAAAAGGTCTTGTAAGCTAACAGATCTCTCATTCACTTCATTTACTCCTAAAGACTCCGTTGTACGGCCTCATTAATGTAAAATGGAAAGTGTAAATGGTGTAAGTGGAAAGTAAAAAGTGTAATTTATTTTTTTTTGGATCGTTGTGGGGTTGTAGAGGGAGTGCTAGGACGATTCATCAAGGAATAAAGGAATTGTGCATGTTAAAGACCACATCTCCGCTGAGGAAGGGGATTTGAGAAAGCTAACTGGAAAGATGCCCATTGCTCAAGGAATTCTTGCTTAAAATCCATGAAACAACATAAATTTGACAGGAAACATCACCCTCCTAATGCCTACCAAGCACGGTAACACTGTCCCCACTGCAGATGGGGAAAAGTCGGGGTAAAATTCACCAGCACTAACACAAATGCCTGATACGAGATTACGTCCAAGCCGGTCACCACAGCTCCCACTGCAGTCAGCGGCAGCCATTTTAGTGAAGGTGGACATACGGCTCTACAGCAGCTCTGCACAAAGGCCATTTTCATCTTGCAGCCAGCTGTGGCACAATGACAGCCAAGGAAGCTCTAACAGAAAAGGTTAAGACCACAAGACCTTAAGATTTTTACTACACCTCGTCCTGAATATATAGTATACGTATAGCAGAAATGGGCCCTGTTCTTCACAGAGAGACACCAGTCACTAAACCTATTAAAGTTCGTCCTTGCCACTTACTAAGGGCCCAAAGCACCTCTAGAAGTGCTAAGTGAGGAAAACTCTTCTGTATTGGTATGGAAACATCTCTACAGTTAAATAATCTGTGACAAATAAATAATGGTTTGGGTTGGAAGGGGTCTTAAAGGTCACCCAGCCTGGCCTTGGGCACTGCCAGGGCTGGGGCACCCCCAGCTCCTCTGGGCAGCCTGGGCCAGGGCCTCAGCGCCCTCCGAGGGAAGAATTTCTTCCCAACGCCTCCCTTTCCATTAAAAAGACTTCGTCTTTCTCACCTCTGAACTCCTTCCTGGTTATCCAGAGCCAAATTCTTGCCTCAATGCCATATGGTCACCATTGGTGCTAACGCATCTCCATCCTCTGCCATCTGGAGAGGGTCTCTAGATCAATACACTTAACACTGATTTAAAGAAAAGCTGTTCTGTCTTCAACATCCTCTCTCTGAAGACTCGGATTCACTGCTGTGACAGGGTTACTACGAATTTCCCAAGCTCAGCCCACCTGTCTCTCCCTGTCTTACTACCATTGGAGAAAGGACGGAAAAGTTGTCCTATTTCTGCGACGGCAGCTAAACATGCACCTTCAACCTGAATTTCCTTCCCAAAAATACTTGATTTGAAATTTGATTCATCTCCTTTTCCTACAGATGACTCCTTCCTAATAAAACCCTACTCTGTACATCGCTAAAAACAGATTTAGGACATCTTTTACCCCTACATCTGTCGTTGTGCTCGAGCACTATCTCTTATTGCCCTTTCTTCCCAACCCACCAAGTCTCACCTAGGTTCCTCCGAGCCACAATTACCTGACACCGTATTTCTGCACTGCCCAGGCACAGCTGGATCGCTTCCGAGTCAATCCTTTGATTTACAGCGCTAGCAGCACACGTAGAAAGTTTCATCAGCCCAACCGCAAACATGGATACGAGCACTCTTCCTGCCAGAAGCTGTTTGTGTAAACAGGAAGCCTGACATAAAAATCTTGGTCCCTGTTAGAGTGCAGAGTCTGATCTGAGTCCACTTCAAACGTGGATCTCTCAATTCCCCTCTACACAAATATATAGAGCACCGTCTCCATCTTTGTCCTCTGCTTCCACATTAAAAACCCCTGCCCCGTGTTAACTATTAATTGTGCAGTTTAATGAGCTCAAACCCAAAATAAATCATCCAAATAAAACATGTATGAGATGCAACCAAGCCCACTAAGTTAGGAAAAAATAGATAAAATCCCATACAACATACTGCAAGAGAAGACGGTCTGTCTTGCAGGAGAAATTCCTGCTTGATGGTATCAGGGTACACGACCTGTGAGGCTTTGTATAGCTCCTGAAAGTGGCGTTAAGGTGGCAATAACCTCAGGCAGAACACAGCTGCATGAAGGAGGAGATAAACTGGGCGGCCACCTGAGTACACATTTCTGGAGTGAAACATCTACAGTTTCTACTCTTTTCAGCACTAAACATTATTCTGATGCAAACTAAAGGAGCACACGTTTAGGATTAGGAATCCAGCTGCCATTTCCCTGCGCCACAAGCTGAAAGGAGCACTTAAGAGAAATTATCACTGCCTTCCTAAATATGCTTGGCCCTTAAAAACCAATGTGATGCTAAATCAGCCTTCCAGGCTTTGGAAGCGATAATTAACAAGTTTCAGGTGACTATTAAAACTCTAGGGATTACTTACTAGTGACTTCCCTGCCCTCTACCTAATTTAAGTTAGGCCCAACACCTCCCCAGCACCATTATCCACCTGGAAAACTGGGAATACTTCCCCCGTTCCCTCCTTTTGTGACTATCTACCTTATGCTGCCCCAAAGACAGCTCTGCCCCCTCACACTTTACCAGCTTTTGTCCTGCCTGAAGGACAGAGGAAAAAAAGAGAAGTGAGCTCCCCATGGCTTCCACCTCAGCGAGAAGGAAGGGGCTCGGGAAGGATTAAGACGTGACCTTTACTCTTTCCACATGAGAGCAGCAGAACAGCTTCCACCAGGGCTCTCTTTTCTCAAACTCACGCTTCAGACAGACACACAGGTGAGTATTTCTGCAGAAAGAAGCTTGAAGATGATCTTAAAATAGTCCTGATTTAAGGGCAGTGCAGCCTGGCTCCCGAGGAGGCAGCTTGCAGGCACAGCGCCGAGCACACCCTGCGCGCTTTCGTTGAGCACAGCCCTCCACAAAGCCCAGCGCGGATCCCGTTGGCATTCTCTGATCCAAGCTGACAAGCATGGACGCAGAGAATACCTGGGGACTGCTGCAGAAATAACCACGGCCGTAAAAAATTCTTCTGCACGACAATACACAGAGGCTGGCTAGGATGATGCAACTCCACAGCAACACAGGAAGAAAGGAGCTTGGCGCCAGAGCAGATCAGGGCATGTACACCTGTGTGTGTTACAAGAACTGCACAGGGCCCTGCTTTTCAGCACCAAAAAACCCCACTGAGACATTAAGTTTCCAGCAACAGAAGCCAAAGACATGCAGAAAGCCAGAGCAGCACGGCTTAGGCAGCTGCACTCTCATGGCTCCTCAGACAGGCCCAGGAAATGCATGGCCATAAATGCTTGGTATTAGGAAATCAGCAGGGGTGTATCCCAACAGCATACTAGTTCTCCTTCAAA
>NC_048893.1:203131572-203139509 GCF_011077185.1 Oxyura jamaicensis
CCCTTCCCCAGCTTCGCAGCCCTTCTCTGGACACGCTCCAGGGCCTCCATGTCTAAAACTTCCCAAGTGAGACACAGGCTTCCCTGCTGGCAGTTTAAGCCAGCTGACAAACTTTTTTTTCCCCCCTTCAGCTGTCTTGGAAACAGGCCCCAGGGCATGGGAAGTTTAAAAACCAGCTGGTAGAATTAAAGTCTTTAAAAGGTAGGAATTTGGTTACAAGTAGTCAATGAAACAATTCCTTGGTATTATTTTTAATTCGGACTTTTTCTAGAAAGTTTACTCCAGAAGAATTATAGGATTCAACTACCAAAAAAAAAAAAAAAAAGGCATTTATATGAAAAGTTGGGTTTGGAGTAGGGAATTCTTTGGAACAGAATTATCTACACTTTGCTTGCGATACAGTACCCTGGAATATTCTCCTCCTGCAGTATTTTTCAGAGGAATAATGCTAAATTCATTCACAGAAGGGCTGAAGGATGTATACTAGTTAAGTCCTGGAGGACATATACTAGTTAAGTCCCTATCTACCTGCCATTTTTACTCCCCAAAATACAGAGAAAAGACTTTTTCCCTTCAGAAACTTCCATAACCAAGCACATAGGATGATTTGGGACACCTACAAAGCCAGGCTGAAGCACGCCACAAGGTTCTCCAAGAGCCTCAAAGAAATACCATCCAAAGCACAGTCGCATTTGTTTGCCATTAAGATGCACGGAAGAGCTGCCACCAAGTAGTTTGTGACTACTGTTTGTCTTCTTCCACCGCGTGGCTGATGGTGGCAGGGAATCATCTACCAAAATCAAAGCAGCTTGGAGAAAAAAAAAAAAGCATAAAAGCCTAAAATACCTGACTCAAGAATCCGCAAGTGCTTGGGAAGCACCTAATCTGTGAAAATCTTTGAAAAAAAGCACAGAGCTGTTTCGAAACTCCTTAAACACTGCACGCAGGGCACTTTGTTCCTTTCTCCCTTGTCCAAAAGGCAAAGCTGGATGGAAAACCTTCTTCTTCCTGGGATCAAGCCTGCAGAAATACTGTGATATAGGGGTACGCGGCTCCTCCACCTCTCAATACGCACGGTTCCAACTGCGACACACCAAAACAAGGCAGCGTGATCTAAGGCAGTGCCAGCTCTTGAGTCCCAGCTCTTTCTTACCTGGGCGAGTCTTGCACTAGCCACCAGGACCATTCAAAATATCCTCACGGTCCTGGAGGGAAACGTTTCTCTCAAAGTCGGGATCTTCTGCAAGAAACGCTGCAGTAATTAGCGCAAAACGCCTCGAGTTTACTCTCTATTCTGCACTTGGATGATTTGGTGAAAAAATCCAGCTCTACTTCACCCAAGAAAAAATCCTTTGTGTAATTTGAAGCAAAACGGTGGAATTTCTAAGGCCAAGACTGTATTAACAGTAAATTACTTGCTTCAACAGCCCACAAAGCCTGCAGATATAACCAAACAGATGCAACCTATCAGCCTGTTGCACTCCTGCACAGAGAAATGGGAACATTTTTTTAACAGCAGACCAGCAGATGATTACAATATTGTGATACTTTCACGGAAAAAAAGCTTTTTTCAAGTCTGTTATTACACTACAGCATCCAAATAAAGGGGGAGGTTTTAGGGCACACCACCTTATGATCTGCCTACTGTTTACACAGCCTCGGGAGAAAAAAAAATATCCCCAAGTGCCATCGAGGTTTAGAGGCAGCTAAAAATAAAGAAGTGGGAAAAGGACCACGGTCACCACGTTAATTGCATGGCGGTGGATAAAAGGCACTCAAATGACTGCGTAGCAAAGAGGCAAGAGATAACTCAGAAAAAAATGAGGAAGTTGAAGGAATAGAAAGAATGGAAACACGATTAGGAATCAAATACATAAAGGAGAGACACGAAGGGGCAGCTCGGAAAGCTGAGGAGGCATTACAGGAGCTTGAAATGGCGGCTGGGACTGGAAATAGGGCTGGAAGAGCCCAAGGGGGCTTCTTCCTAAGGCCTTTTTGGTAATTTCTTGTTTTTTTTTTTTTTTTTTTTTTTTTGTCATTCTTTGAACTCTGATTTTTGGGTAGACCTGTGGGGAGCCAGGAGTTGGACCTGGTGATCCTTGTGGGTCCCTTCCAACTCGGGATATTCTCTGATAAGGCATTCGGAGGTCAGGAGGAGAGGCAAAACACCTTGGTGCTTCTTTGAGGTGACATGCCAAACCCAAACTTTCCCTGGCCACTTTAATGCTGCGTTCCCCTGCTACGCTGAGAGCTTCTCTTGGCTTTACCCAAGCAAGCAGGAGCAGCTCAGCTTTTGTAAAGCCACTGCAGCTTTTCCGGAGCCATGAAGTGATTTTTCAGCCATTTTGAGAGCGCCAAGGACACACAACACTCGAAAACTGCTTCGAGAGCAAATGCATCAGTCTGCAACCAGGGGGAAAAAAAATCATCCAATACAGACAACACAAATACGAGGCCGCGAACCTGTAGCAGGAGGACGTGCCTGTTCCTGTCTAGGAAAGTCAAGAAGAGGTCAGGACTTCCTTTGAACGAGAAGATAATGCAGCACAGTGCTTCACTGCCAATTAATTCTGTTGCCCATGAAAGTTAAGCCCTGTTCCTCTGCCTCCACAATACTGACTGCATCCATCAGGAAACATTACCTGCAGATCCAGTTGCTTTTCCCAAAGCAAGCGGTCTCCACTTACCTGCGTTTCTCATCGAACGCCCTCCTTCCTGCTCCTGAGCTCACGCTGCTCTCACCATCATTTATCGATCTGCGTGCACGCCACGCTTTTGCTCGCGGCACTTACATTTTTTTTTTCCCTTCTCCATTTCCTCCGCCGCCTCCGCTGCTCGCTGGATGATTCAATCGCCCATCCAGCTCAGATTCCCTCTGCTAAGCCTTCCTGCTGTCAAAACGGAGAAAATATCTCCCCGGCCTGACAGGTGGGCTCCTCGCAGCCACTGCTGGGCTGGCAGAGGAAGGCAGAGGCAGCAGCGAGTATTTGCTCAGGAATCAGCAGGAATTCACTCCCTAACCCCAGCAGCAGCCCCCTTGGCAGGGATCAACTCCCAGGAACGTCGTCAACCCTGCATCAGCCGCTGCTTGGAGCTGCGCCAGCGAGACTACACCCTCCGAGGGCCCCTCTGCTTTTAGCTGCACATCCAGCCCAGATTTCATTTCCCTTCCCTTTGTGCTGCCCGTACCGCGAACATTAAGAGAATGAATTGGCCCTAAGTCAAACCTAGACAGAGGCAAGCGCAGGAAGCGTAACAGGAAGCATTCGGAGAAATGGAATAAACCTCTGCGTTAATTACAGGAACGGTGGAGCACAACCGTGTGCTGCAGCAGTAGCTGATGGCTCTCCTAGGAGCAGATCATTAGGTACCATCGCTTCGCAGGACGAGCAGTGCTCGTTTATAGGGTCACAAACATTAACAGCACAAAGGTTTAAGGAAATCCAGGATCTTAAGACCAAGAGAAAGTGAAGACCATTTTCTCAGCAGCGGGTTTACCTGCGCCTCCCCTGACACCGCTGGTTCTGGCCGTGCCCGATGACAAAATAGCCAAGTGCCCATCAGTAGGACCGGTATTTCTCCCAGTTCTGGGCAAGTGCGCTTCAGATTTCAACCAAAGCCTTAATCCTGAGTGTTGGTGACTCCTACGCATGTCTGGATGAGAACGCTACGAGCCCACAAGGCTCAGAAGAGCTGAGTGGCATCTCCAGGGATACTGGCATCTCTGGAAACTCCTACGAGCATGCCCCGGTGCTAGGCACTCAAGTGGAAGCGAGGAGCTCCAGCAAGGAGCCAGGGCCAGGCAGGATCTGCCCACAGCGGCGCTGCCAGCTCTGCTCTTGGCGATGGGACTGAAGAAGTTCTGACACGGCCAAAAACGCCCCCAAAGAAAGGCTCATTTTTAACAGGTTCTCAGCATCACCAAGTCTTAAGGATTTGGCTCTGTAAAAACAAAATACCATAAAACTCAAACCTCTGGAGCTTTGAGGTGTTCCTCAGCTTCCCTCACGTTCACTGAGCCTGACGGCGTCCCCCGGGCACGCCAGAAGCCCGCGGAGCCTTTTCAAAGCGTGCTGCAGAGTGGGAAACCACGCACAGGCCCTCCGGCAGCCCTGCCTCATCGCGGCCTAACAGGAGGCCAGCAGCAAGAACGGCTAGCCGGGAAGAGAAGGAAAGCTACGCCCTCGTTCTGAAGTCAAATTAAGTAAAGGCTACTGCTGAGCTTCCCAGGTGAACCAGGATTTCCTTCCTCACCTGGGCACCAGACTCTCAAACAGAGCCAGCAGGAGGCAGCCCCAAGCTCCGTGAACCAATATCTCGTTCACCCAGGTGGAAAACACTCAGGTAAGTTCAGTCAGATGCAGAATTTCCTTCCCAGATCAGCATTTTTTCTTTGCGATGCACCAAGCTGTGTGTAGGTAAGAAGAATTTGGGTGAAATGCACCGAAGGTCTGCCCCAGTTAACATCGCTTGAGTACTCTAGAACAGCTTTAGCCTATCCAGCCTCAAACAGGAAAGAAAATGATGTAAACCAACTCCTTCGTTTGTTCTCCCGGGGCCCTTCAATATTTTCGAATCCCGAAGGGTTTGTTCCGTGCCGAGGGGAACAGAACCCACGTAGCTTTGCAGCTCTGCGTAAGTTCGTTAAACGCACCCAGAAATCCGACCTGAAAAACCCCCCTTTCCCTTCCCGTCCACGCGTTGGCTGTCGGTCACGCAAGGAGACATTTTTGTTATTTATCACATCAACAGTTGACACTAAGGCATCGAACTGGGAATCATTACGGTGACGTCCACTCGTTTCCAAAGAGCATTTTTATTTTGTTCCCCCCCTGTCCCGTAGCAGAAGAGATACACGAGCTCCTACACCCTGTCAGGAACATCCGCCACAAGGAACCTTCTCTTGCAGGACTCAAGCGACGAGTTTCAGGTGTTGTCATGAGAAGAAGCCTCACGGCGTTCACGTCAAGACAGCGAAGCTTCATTTCTGAGCCGCGTTTCAACCCACCGAGGGCCGGTTTGCTTCTTCTGGCGGAGTTCTGGGGCTGTTTTCATCAGCAGATGCCATTGCAGGCAGGAAAAAAAGCCCCGAAGTGCAGAGAGGTGCAGCTATTTTTCCTCTGAAGGGATCTAGCCCCTTCGGAGGCTTCCAGAAATAGGCAGGAATCAAGAGGCACGAGGAGAACCGGCACCACGAAGACCTCCGGCCTCTTTCTCCAGGCCTGACACACTTCTTGCAAAGGTTTTCTCAGAGATGGAGAAGAAGAGGACGGTATTTAGAAGAACCCAAGAAAACGAAGGCCGGTGACTTGTGAAAAACGTGCCCAGTCCAAACCAAAACCAAGCACCTGAAGACATGGCCACGAGAAAAACGAGACGCTGGGAAATTAACGGGGAGGAAGGGGCCAAGTTGATGGCCTTTAGGAGCTCGCAAGGCAGAGAACTCCTCAAAAACGAGCTGCAAGTTGCCCAGGGACGCCGGTCTTAGAGCCAGCGTTGGGCCAGCCTCGCACCCAAACCACCTGCAGTTCTCCTCATTAATCCCCTCATTAATTACCGCGCATGGTTTCCAAGCAGTTACATCCCACCTGGTCTTGTATCGTGCCCCTCGGCGTTTTCGGGGGTCAACACCTCGGTAAAAACGGCCAGTCGGTTCTATTGTTATTTCTTCGGGACCTTACGCAACACAGGACGAGGCGACGGGGCCTCCTTTTGCCTTCTGGACGTGTCAATGCCCTTCAGACTCGCTCGCCGATAAAAGCCGCATCGCGAAGCCACGTGAGGAGAGAACACTGCCGTTACAGCGCCCCAGCGGGCCGGCTCTGCCCCCTCCGTCAAAAATCGAGGGAAGGAGACGTGCTCATAGGCAAAATTAAACTAAACGCGTTGTATTTGAGCCTGAACCTTATTTCCGGAGGGCTGCCCCAGCACAGGTGCTGTGTGCCCTCACGGATGCGACCCAGAAAGCAGAATTCCTCAAGCCTGAGGCACTGGGGCTGATGCAAGTCACCCGATACAACAAGATCAAAGGCAGTAAGAAGCAGACAATTTTTCGGGGTGTTTTTTTTTTTTTTACATGATAGCTCTACCTAATCCCCCCAGCGCAGAGCTCTCTGCCTTTTCAGCCAAGATTAGCATATTTAAAACTACTCAACTCCGTAATCTCCGATCGTTGAGGAAAAGTAATTCAATTAAGGCAGGCGCTGGCCAAGCCGCCTCCTTGCTCGCTGCATCCCTGTGCTACAAGTTTATATAAAGAAAAAAAAAAAAAGGAGAAAGAAGCTTCTCTTTCTTTCTCCTCGAGCTGGATCTGGATTATATTGCAGGCGATGAATCGGGGCCCGCGGAGCTGAGGCGATGACTTGCAGGAAATCCCGGGGGAGCGGCGAGCGACCTGCCTCCCCGGAGGAGCCGCAGCGGGCTGTCGGCTTCCTGGAGGAGCCGGCGCAATAAAAAGCGGACAATAAAAGCGACGGGCACGGGAGAGGGGAAGGATTTGGAGGGATTCAGGCAGCGAAGTGGGGGGGGGGGGAAGGTTTCTTAAAAGCATCATCTCAGCACAGGGGAGAGGAGCCGCAGCTAGCGGTGAGCTGCGTAACGAGGGAGAATCACCGCAGTCCGCGCTGAGCTGCCACAATATGGCTGAGGAGAGCAGCAAGCACGGGCTGCAGGCACTGAGCAGGCTCGGATTCCAGCGACATCATCCAGAAACGCTTCCAGAGCCCGCACGGCGAGACCCGCAGCGCCGCGGGGCTGGAACGCCTGCACGGCACCGAAGGCGGGTGAAGGATTTCTGACAGCCATTTACCGGAGCAGCCCCAGCGGCGGCGGCGCAGCCCTTCGGAGGGTTTTTAACTTGTCACGGCGAGGTCGCTGAATGCAAATGAAGCAGAAGCATCCAGCACCCCTGGAGGAGAGCTTTAATTACGGCCTTCCAGCAGGGCAGGCAACCTTTGGGCTGCACGGGGTGGGAACGCAGCAAGCCACCGCAACAGTTGGACAAAGAGAGGCGCGGGTTCGCGGAGCCGCTATTATTAAGGAAAAAAAAAAATCGACATTTTCCTTGAACCTTCAAAATGGCAAATGGTGAGGGGGGGGGTACGTGGAAGCAAAACCCGCTGGAAATCCCCTGGCAGAAGGAGAGATGCTCCTGAATTACCTCCACGACACGCAGGAGCATTATTAGGACATTTATTCTTCCAGGAACCACACGGTAAGGGGAGCTATTCACGCTTTGGACACCAGGAAAAAAAAAAAAACACACAGCATTACATCACGCCGCCGCCACCCGGAGAGATCCAGCCCCAAAATAAAAAGCCGTGGTTTTTTTTTTTTTTTCCCCCCTCTTCTCAGGCCAGAATCATCCGAAAACGGCATCGGGGCAGGGAGCACGGCCAGGCTGCAGCACCCGGGGGCTGCGCGGCCGCAGCGCCGTGGCGGAGTCAGCGCCCAGGAGCCCAGACAAAGGCAGGTCTCAAGCCCACACCGCAGCTGCCAGCGGGACGACGTTGAAGGCAGCTTGAAGACATTTGCAAGCCGGTCACAGCAGCGGCGCCCCGGGTATTTAGTTAGCAGGATTTTCTTACTGCTACACCTATAAAAGCCCCGTCTCTCCCCCCCCCCCCCGAAACCTCTCCAGATTTGAGGCTCTCGACGGGAATTATTCAAGAGCCGCCGGTATAAACACGGACGATTAGCTGGGAGGGGGAACAACGCTGTGGGGCCGGAGGAAGGAGCTAGCTGAAGATGCTGGAAGAGCCGGGCGAAAATTTCACGTGCAGTCCAAGAGCTGCTGAGATTTACGATGCACCAAACCTCGACCGAAGCTCAGAAACACACCGAAACACAGCATTTGGCAAACGCCCGGCTGGTTTTTAATTCACGTTAACAAATCATTGGAGGGGGAATAAAAATAAAGGCAACGGCATCCCCCCACA
>NC_048893.1:203139609-203153948 GCF_011077185.1 Oxyura jamaicensis
CCCCCCCCCCCCCCCCTCCCAAATCCTCAGAAAATGGCTGGCCAAGCAGCCCGGCAGGTGACTCCCCCAAAAAGAAATCGCCGAGTTGAACTTGAGCTCCCTGAAGGGGAAAAAATAAGAGGGTGGAAGGAGCAGGCTGAAGGGAACCGATGGGAATCAAATCAAATCAAATATTTGGGTTTAGGAGCAGCCTTGGGGCCGGGCTCCCCTCCATAGGGGCGAGGGAACGCTGGGCTGCAAGGCGTTGGGGGAGAAAAGCCGAGGTGTTTCGTCATCTGCTGCCACACAGGGACCAAAGGTGGCCGGGGGGGGGCCGGCACCCCACCCTGACAGCGGCAGGTTTTTGTTCTCGTGGCAAAAATCAGCGGGGGATCAGCCCGAGCCCCCCAGCGAGGGGCACCCTAAAAACTCACCGCTGCCCAGGGGACGTCGCCTGGGGGGGGGGGGGGAACGGGGGGGCTCTCCCGAGGAAGGAGCACGGTTATTTATTTCTTAGATCAGAAGGCCGGGAAGAAAAGAACCCCGTTGGCTGGATTTTCAAGGGTTTTTTGGGGGGGCGGGGGGGGAGTTTTAAGAATTTTAGGCTCTGATGAATCAGCAGCCAGGGCCCGCTCCCCAGAAAGGGAGTTGATGGGGGGGGGGGAGGTTGGAGGATCCATTGCAGGACCCCCAGAATAAATAAATAAATAAATAAATAACCCTAAATGTCTACATTTTATTTCAAAATTCACCCCACTCCCTCGGGGGCACCCCCCGCCTCAAAATACCGCCTCGGGGGGGCCCCCCCCCCAAAAAACCCCCCCCAAAGACCCCCCCCCCCCCCCAATCCCCTCCCCCCAAAGGGGCAGCCCCCACACAGACCTGCCCCAAGCCCCCCCAAAACCCCCCCAAAGCCCGCTCCTCACCGCTCTGCTCTCCCAGGAAGACCAGCTTGAATTTCCGCAGCGGGTTCCCGAAGTCGCCGCCCGCCGACATGGTGCCGCTGGTGCCGCCGCCGGCAGCCTCCCCCCCCCCCAGCGAGCTCTCCGCTCTCCCGGCTATATTATTTTTATTTATTTTTCCTCCCCCCCCCCCTTTTTCTTCTTCCCCTTTTTTTTCCCTCTTCGGGGAGCTGCCGGAGCTGGAAGCGCCGCCGCCGCCGTCGCTCCCCTCAGGGCCGCGCTCCCGCCTCCGCCTCACGCAGCAGCCGCTGGGCCCCGCCCGTCGCCGCCGCCCTCCTCCTCCGCCTCTGCGCGTGCGCGCCGCGGCCCCCGCCCTTTAAGCGCCCCGCCCTTCGGCGCCCGGCCGCGGAGCCAATCAGGGGGCGGAGGGGGCGGGGCTTGAAGGGGGGGGGTTCCTCCGTCCGGGGGGGGTTCCCCCGGGGGGCCCCGCGGGGGGGGGGGGGGGGGATCCTGGATAATGGGGGTGTTCACCCTGAAGCCTAATGAGGGCGGGGAGTGGTGGTCCTCAATACCGGGGGTGTTCACTCTGGAGCCTAATGATGGTGGAGAGGGTGTGGGGGGGAGGTCCTGGATACTGGGGGTTTTCACTCTGGAGCCTAATGATGGTGGGGGGCGGGGGTCCTCGATACTGGGGGGTGTTCACTCTGGAGCCTAATGATGGCAGGGGGTGGGGGTCCTGGATACTAGGGGTGTTCACTCCAGAGCCTAATGATGGTGGGGGGCGGTGGTGCTGGGTACTGGGGGCATTCACTCTGGAGCCTAATGATGGGGGGGGGGAGGTCCTGGATACTGGGGGTGTTCACTCTGGAGCCTAATGATGGCGGCGGGTGGGGGTCCTCGATACTGGGGGCATTCACTCTGGAGCCTAATGATGGCGGGGAGTGGTGGTCCTGGATACTGGAGGCGTTCACTCTGGAGCCTAATGATGGCGGGGGGCGGGGGTCCTCGATACTGGGGATGTTCACTCTGGAGCCTACCGATGGCTGGAAGCAGGCTGGGGGGGAGCGGCGTTGCTGGATGCTGGGGGGGAGCGTTCACTCTGGATCCTACTGAGGGCTGGAAGCAGCGTGGAGGTGGGCGGACGGCGCTCCCCATGCTCTCCTCCAAGCGCTCCTCTTCCTCCGCGTCCCTCCCCGAGCGGAAAAATCAAATCCTTCCTCCCCGCTCCGGCTGCGATGCTGCGAGCGGGCGCCGCAGCCTCACTCCTCCATTGCTGCTTCTTGCTCCCGTCAAAATCCGAGGCGGTTTCTCAGAGCGACGCCACGGCCCCAAAGCGTGCAGAAATTCAGGAAGCTCTTGGGGACCTTCGGCATTTCCAGGTCCCGAGGAACAAACGCGGCCCCAAACGTCTCTGGGGGCTCCTCCAGGACGCGGCCACCGGGGACGTGGGTGGCACCCCCGGTTGGTTTCATCAGAATGTCTTCATTTGAAGGAAAAAAGGGAAATCTGGGACATTTTTTTTTCCTTTTTCCCTTTTTTTTTATGAACTGCATCCAGCTGACCTGGGGCAAGCCCTCCTTTTGCTGTTTTTTTTGCCCGTTTCTCCCCGTTTCGCCTGGCTTCCCCTCGAGGTTCAGCAGAGGAGGCTCCCAGCTGCCTCAGGCCGTTCCGGATTCGGACGTGGTCCGTGTAGCTGAAGGGGCCACAACAAAGTCCCAGAAATTATTAATTTACCTGCAGGGAGGTCAGGAGCGCCGTCAACATCCTTTGGGGTCTCCAGGCGCGTCCTCGGGATGCGAACGCAAACGCTCGACTCGCCGCCGACTCCTGCGGGCCCTCCAGGTGGCCCTAAAAAGATGTGAGAGAGGTTGGTGCGCACGTCAGAGAGGGGTTTGTTCCGAGGCGTGTTGAATTGCTTTTTGGTTTTGTAATTAGCTGAGCCGAAAAAGAAGTGGAGACTTCCACGCACCGCACCTCGCCCCTCCCGGGAGCGCTCTGCCCTTCCGGACAGCACGACAGATGTACGGGGAAGGGGGATTTAGTTTGGGTTCAGTTCCCCACCGGGGCGAAGAAACAGCGCGAAACCTTTGTTTCTTTTTCTAACAATCACTCCGCAATTAGGGGCCGGACTCTTTGTTTCACCCAGACACGTGGGTCGGTAAGGGCTGGGGGGGTGTCCCCGTTGTGTGTTCGGCAGGGATTGCTGTACCCCAAGCTCGGTCTTCCATCCTCGGAAATGTTTCGTGGGTGGCCAAAAAGATTAGTGCCCATGAGGGGAGAGGTGTTAAAGGGAATCTGGGGGGGATAGCTCCCCTCCAGGGAGACACGCGGCAACAAAGCACCCTCGCGGGCACGACACGCTCGTCACTGCAGCGCTTGTCACCCCATAAATTAATGGGGTCGGTTAATTCCCCTCTAGGCACAGCTGCCCCTCCTCAAGTCCACGGCTTCGACGTTTACCCGAGGAGAAGCCCAGCCCTCCTGGAACGGGAGGGTAGGTCTGAACCCAGCTCAAACTCCAGCGGCGCTCCTTGGGGTTATCAAAGAGGCGTCACTGCCAAGGCGGCCCTGCCTGGGGTTCCGGAGGAGAGATCGAAGGGCAGGACAACATCTGCTCCGCACGAGCAGCTGCGTCGGGTCCAGGGAGTGCCCCGAAAACACGGCTCAGGTCTGGGGGCCCGCGTCCTCGCAGAGCAGGGAGGCTGACCTGAAAGCACGCCGCCAGGGAAGGAGGGTGCTGAGATGGGGGCTCAGCCCCAGGAGCATCTTCCAGAAAAAAAAATAAATAAATAAATTAGGAAATCAGGGCCAGGCAGAAGCGTGGGGAAGAGCTTAGGGGAAATGAAGGCTTGGGCTGGAGATGGGCTGGGGAAGAAGAGGGTTAAGGGGGTGGCAGAGACCCTGCAAGGGTCTGTCCAGTTCCTATGCACTGTAAGGAGTTGATACCCTTGTTTTGTTGTCGTCGAAGAGGAATCAAGGTACGATTGTGTTGGTTTTTTTCCAGGCAGACCTCTCCGCCCATCTCCTCTCAGCGATAAACAGGCGTCAGATACAGACCATGGGGCTCCTGCCAGCCCCGCTCCTTCCATTTAAAACATCTGAGGGAATTGCCTTGAGAGGGACGGCAACGGGGGTGAAAGCGCGGGCAATAAGGCAGGATTTACCTCAGCAGAGCCCCCTGCCTCAAAATAAAAAACAACAAAATCGTGTTGATTTCTCCCACAAGCCACACGCGTGCCTGCTGCGGGCCCCGAATGCCTTAGCCCTCCCTTCAGGCTCAAGGGCCCTCGGCCTCCTGCCAGCGCGGCCACAGCTGACCCTAGAAGCACTACGTGGATGTTTACTGAGGGCTAAGGTCCGGCCCTGCCTCTGCAAGCACTAAAAATAAAACTTGTCTGTGCTCGCTGCAGCAGGGCAGCCCCTGACAGCTTTAGGAGCATCCCCTCAGCCCGGGACCACCCCAAGCGCCCCTCAGGCAGGAGAAGGAGCCTGGGGGGAGGCTGGGGGGTGCTGGCTGTGACCCTACAGCCGGAGGGGACGGAGCTGGGCCGCCTGAGGGCTGACAAACGCCGACGCCATGGCTGCCAGCCCCTCAGCCCCGCTCTCCTCACAGCGCCCCTGCGCCGCCCTAACATGGCCGCCACACTCAAGATGGCCGCCGCTCCGCGCTGGGGCGGGGCCGGGCGGGCCGCGCTCGGCGCAGCACACTCAATATGGCCGCCGCGCGGCGACGGAAAGGCGCCGGGCTGGAGTTGATGGACACAGCGGAAGACCAATCGGATTGCGACAAGAGAGGGGGAGACCAATCAGACCGCAAGAAGCGAGGCGGAGGACCAATCAGCCCGCGGAGGCGGGCGGCGCGTAGCATGGCGAAGCGGCGAGCGGGCAGGGTTGGGTGCGCCGCGCTGGCACTGGTGTGGGGACAAGGACAGGGACAGGGACAAAGACAGGGACAGTGACAAAGATAGGGTCAAGGACAGTGTGTCTTCCCTTCCACGTTGCACGAATTTTCCCTTGTTTGCTCCTGTACAAATGCCCGTTATGGCGGTCTCTGCCCTCCCCCGTCAGCACAAGCAGACATTTCCCCCCACACACAGCCCCGCTGCCTTCCGCCATCCCTCCTCCATCCTCCATCCCCCTGCGGCTCCTCCACCGCCGGGGTTTCGCCCTACAACGCCCCAGAAGGAGAGGGGAAGGGCGGCGGAACGCGAGGTGGGGGCTGCGGGGTGCGGGGGGAGCGCTTTGGGCGGCGGACGCGGCCCCGCAGGGATGAGCGCGGCGGGGTCCAAGGTAATGGGGTGGGAGGTGGATTAGGTGGGAAACGAGGAGAAATGAGGAGACATTTCTTCTCAGAAAGAGCCGTCAGGCGTTGGGACGGGCTGCCCAGGGAGGTGGTGGAGTCCCCGTCCCTGGGGGTGTTCAAGGCAAGGTTGGACGTGGTGCTTGGGGACAGGGTTTGGTGGTGACATTGGTGGGAGGGGGTGGTTGGACCAGGTGATCCTGGAGGGGTTTTCCAACCTTAATGATTCTGGGATTCTGTGACAGGCCCTGATTCTGTTACTGGTGGGTCTGGAGGCGTAGGGCCCCCCCACCCCTCCCTGGAAGCCCAGGGACCACCCCAGTGCCACAGGGTCCAGGACAGCCCCCTCCCTGTCACCACCATCAGGGACCCTTCAGCTCTCCGGTCCCCCCCACCCCGTATCTGTCTGGTGGCAAGGTGAGGATGTTAACCAGGTGCAGCCCACCAGGACTGTAGTGGCAGCAAAGCCACGCTCCCTTTATCACTCTGCCATGGATGAGCTGCGTCGTCGCTGGTCCACGTGGAGAAAGAACAAGCCCAGGGGTTGTTCGTGTGGCTGTTGTAGCCTGGAGACGTTGGGGCGGTGCAAGGGACGAGTGGGATCTGTAACCACAGGGAGGAGGATCTCCTACCCCAGCTCCTTCCAAGGAAGGCGAGGGGGTGCAGGAGAAACTCGTTGTAGTCATCATCACCCTCCTCCTTTGTCGCTTGCCTCTGCGTTGTGGTGGTGGTGTGGGGAGCAGTAGCTGTGGGCGGGCTGGGAGGTTTGCTGGGGCGTTCAGAGGGTTTGGGGTGTTGTTTCGAGGGGTATATTCTGGGAAGTGCCGCTGAAAATTCACTGAGTTTGCTTTGTGACCCTGCTGCAGGTGCTCTGCCTGAAGAAGGGAATGCTGCTAAAGCAGGTGTTTGCTCTTAGCAGGTGAGTGGTTTGAAATCAAATCTATTAAATAAAACACAGGATAAAGGATTAAGAACACTCGATCACTGCTACAGACTGGGTCAGGAGACATATATGATTTTAAAAAGTACTTCTTGATAAGGAAAGTTTTCTAATTGTGGAGGGAAAACTTTCAGCTGATATCAGGGAGGTGAAAGACCTCTACCATGAGAAGAGGAGAGAGTCTCTGATAGCAGGATCTGATCAGTGGCTGATGGAATTGAGGCTGTGAGCCTTTGTTAATATAGCGTTTCCATAGCTGTGTGAGATTGGAGTTTTAATGATTATCTTGTTTCCTACAGAGCAGCAACACCCAGAGAAAGCCGTCTGTGTGCTGCAGGTAAGGCCTCTCATCAATCCCATGCAAGACAAATTTTACCTCCACAAATATTTCACATTTGAGTGTTCACATCTCCTTTTGATTTTTTTTTCAGCCACGTTTTGGCTGGTTAAATAATCCGAGCGTGTCC
This sequence comes from Oxyura jamaicensis, assembly GCF_011077185.1. Lineage (NCBI taxonomy): Eukaryota > Metazoa > Chordata > Aves > Anseriformes > Anatidae > Oxyura > Oxyura jamaicensis. The sequence goes on from NC_048893.1 coordinate 203,146,198, forward strand.
TGTTGTGCTTCCACCTATACCTTTTTTCTTCCTAACCTTTTCTCCTGTTTCCCCTTTCTTGGCGGAGCAGATGCTCCTGTTCGTGGCGTTACGCTGCAGGGTGGCACCAGCCAGCCCCTGTTGCTCTGTTGCTGCCCAGGAAGTGAGTTGTACCCACAGGAGGTTCCACTTTAACATTTGTTGAGCTGGTGGAGTCCTCTGTTTAAATTTGAAGTAGAATTTGATTTTGACGTGGAGGCAAAGAGTAACCAAGTGGCTTAGATCCTTGGTGCTCAGTTTCTCTTTGCTGTTCTGAGCTTCGTTTATTAAAATGAAAGCTGTTGAGGGTTTCATTTTACTCTGGAGAAGGAAGTATAAATAAAAGCTGATGCCATTTTGATTTGGCTTCCTAGCATGTGAATATTTGAACAGGCTGGATTTAAAATGAAGCGGGCCCAGATCCATCAGAACAACATCGCTGCTGTCATGTAAGGGGAGACAGATGTAACATTTCATTAGGATCCTCACCATCCACTGGTGCTGACAAGCCTGGCTTTTTTGTTTTGTTTTGTTTGCTTGAGAATTTGCCTGGGAAATGAGTCACTTTTAATCTCTGCCTCCCTTGCTGGTTGCTCACCGTAACCAACTGTGAATTGCAGCAAGCCTGCTGGGATGCACGGGCTGCTCGCGTGGGGCAGAGACCGCTGAAGCCTTGCTCTGATTTTACCTTCCCTCAAAGAACTAAGGACAAATTCTTGTCCCCAGGATGGATTCTGGGCTCGTGCAGCACCCGTGGCTGTTTGTTAAAAGAAGGGCTCTTTGCCTTTCGGCGTGTAACGTGTTTGCTCTGCTTTGGTTTTAAGGTGGTGCCCTCGTGAGTTGCCACAGACAGTACAAATCCCGTCCTACACACGGCATTGGGAAGTACAAACATCTACTCTCGAAGGAGGTAGGCGTAAAAACTCCCTTCCTGTTCTTGCTTTCACTGACCTGTCTATTTACAGGCCGATTAAAATGTTGGTATTATTAATTTTGTGGATGGTGAACCATATTAAAAAGGTAACAGTTTACTGCTACATCTCTCAGTGGAAAGAGTTACATCGCATGGAGCACAGCGCTGCACAAATGCTTTCTTTTCCCCACTACACTTGTTTAAATGAACAAGTAGCTTGGGAGGGAAGGATGGTTCCCGATGATGAATTTGACAAACCACCTTCGAATTATCGCCAAGCGTTGTGAGCAGCTCTTCTTTGCCTTTAAACTTTTAACATTCCCTGAAATTTGGAAGGAAGACAGTTCTTGCAGAATGAGGTAACGATAACTCATCCAGGGAGCTGCCTGGGAGGCAGGAGCTGAACTAAAAGCAGTTGGTTTGCTCATCTTTGCTTTCTCCTGGAAGAAATTAATCAGGGGAGGCGCGTATTTTCTGTGTGGCTTCTGTGGTTCTGCCATCCAAGAGCTGAGCTGCTCAACTTGAGAACATCTGCTAAGATAATGTCAGCCCAGTTTTATAGCCAGGGAAAGCGAGCACAGGTGGGCTGCGATGTGCTCAGCATAGTTCGAACCTCTGTCAGATGAGAGCAGCGCGGTCTCCTGTGATTGTCAGGGGTTAATGCAGTTGATTTCCAGCTGCCTTCAGAAAAAAAGATGCTTTTTTTTTTTATTATTCTTAATACAGGCTCCAAAGAGGAAAAAGGATAAAGTACAGATGAAAGAGATAGACGTTGGGACCGAATACGAGTACGGAGATGTCAATATCCAGATGACTTCCTACGATATGTGCCTCGTGGAGCATTTTGCTCAGTATGTGCACAAACTCTGCAACCAGTTCTCCGTCAGAGTGAGCGAAAGGTAGCAGGACCGTGGCTCTCTGTGTTTGTCATCCCTTGCAATCCCGCTGCTGTGTGGGGCTGACGATGATGCCGTGCGGTAAAGGGCACGAGATAATCTTTGTGATAGATTCCCACGTAGAAATCCACGTCTTGTGTCACCTGCCTGGTGTTCTCGGTTAGCCCTCTCGTTTGTCCGGGGAGCTTTTATTTATGTAAGGCTGAAACGGATTTGTTCGGGCACCGCCTGGACAAATCTCAAGGAAGAAGCAGCTTCATTCCTTGGAGGGGAAAAAAAAAAAAGCTTAAGCGTGTGGGTGCTGAGCCCAGGAACGCAGGCACAAATATTGCTGACTTCTGCTGCTGTTTTTTCTTTATGGTGTTTCACCCAGGCTCGTTCCTCCGCGCGTACACTGCGCAAAAAGCAAGCGGTGCTAAACAAACCGGCACGAGCTTGGGAAACCCAGGGTGAAGGTTTGGGGAGAGCTGCCCGCAGCGTTAGCTCAGCAGCAGGTGCTTTAGGAAAGGATGCTTCAGTTGCACGGCAGATCTCTGAAGCAGGTGCACCCCTGATGGCAGCTTTGATGGTTTGAGTGAGTTCTAAGAGTATCGTCGAGCTTCTTGGCTTCTGCAGCGCACCTGTAGATGCAGAGAAACACTCTGTTGCTGTCAGGAAGTAAAAATCCTAGTGGCAGTTACGTGAAACGTCCACCTTCGAGCGTACCGCTGAGCATAAGCGGTGGTTCTGGCTTCGTGCTGGTTAAACCTATCAAAAACTCCTTTTTCTTTCTGTCCATCCACTTTGCTGAACGGTCAGAGGCGGATCTGAGATCCTGCATCCACAGATCGCTTGTTTGGAGTCTCTCTGTGGCATCTTCTGCACTAAAAGCTGTGACACAGCAGCAGCTGCTGGGTAGCTCTCAAGAAGGATACGCAGCAGCTCTAAGAAATTCTAATTCTGTCAGCGGTGGTGTGCTTGAAAGGGAAAATCAGAGAAATCCCACGGCCTGAGGCTCCTGAAAGCGCTTCCGAAGCGAAGTGCCTGTACCTTCCAGCGCGCCTCTGCCCTCTGAGGCTGGACTTGATGTGCGAAGTTGAGGGCAGGCAGAAAGAAATGATTTGTGCTTTAAAAGCCTCGGAACTGGTGAGGCAAAATGTGGGAGAAGGTGGAGGTGGTGTGCTTTGCTCAGAGTGGTGTGGGAGGTCAGGAGCAGCTGTGGTGGTTCAGCCAGAACTTTTGCTGTAAAGCTCCCCTTCAATTATAAAGAAATTAAAAGTTCTCTTCCTGGGCTGATGTTTGTAGCTGAAAGAGGTTTCTCCTGGCTCTGGTGCTGCAAGCTTCTCCCTTACCTCTTTCCAGTAAAGCCCCCAGCTTCTGCCAGCGCTTGATTTGCAAGATACATTGTTTGCATAATTAACTTCTCATGAAAAGTTAATCTCCTTCCACGTTCTCTGCTGCTGGAAGTTGATTCATTCCCGTGAGGTGGTGCCAACCTCCCCGTCCTAAGCCCTGCCCTGTGCTTCCTGCAGCTACGCCATGCCCACCAGAACCAACGAAGTGCTGTTCCTGGAAGAGCGAGGTTCCAAAATGCAGGTGGACGCGGTCCTTACTACCCACCAGAGGGTTGTCCAGGTACGAGCTGGGGTCGGCTTCCAGTGCTGCGGTCCGTGTGCAGCACCTCCTCTCCCAGGCTCTCAAAATCCACTGGCAGCAGGAGCCAAGCCCCAAACTTTTGCAATTTGCGTGTAGTTCGTGCATAAATGGAAGCACAAAGAAGTCTAATTAGATTTCTTGCTAAAGGTTACTCAGAAAGTAGAAGACAGAGGAGGAGCTCCTGGATCGTCTGCCTCAGCCAGATACGTTACCTGTTTCATGCAGAGAGCTTGATAGAAGGGGTAGAAAAGGCACATTTCAGGAGGAACAATTGGGCAAACTTGATGAAATGTAAAAATACCGCCAGCATCGGTTACAAAGTTGTACAGCTAATTAAGTATTTCTGCTAAATGATTCTTTGAGGCAGACTGTTTCTCTAGAGAGTCAGCGTGAGCTAACGCTGGAGCTTGCAGGTTTGCCGTGGCACCTGAAGTAAAGACGTTCATACGTGGTTCAAACTCTTGGCATCTACTCCCATGCATCTATACAAGCACTTCGTTTATCCTTCCAGGTCAGCAGGTTGAGTTCAACGTTTGCTCCAATACTTCTGGAAATCATTCAGAGTAACCAGCCGGAAGGGGTCCACCTGTCAGTGAAAGAGGTACGTTTCATTTCACTCACGTCTTCGCGTTTACAAGAGGTGTGATGCTTGCTTTGAAAAGCACAGGACGTGTTCCTGAGGCCGCCAGCTCTTCCCTAGACTTAGGGATACCCAAAATCTCCCAGAACCAGTCCCTCACTTGACCTTTCAAAGACTGTTCCCTCTAACACTTGACGAGAGTTTTTATTTCCCATTTAGCCTTCTAGAATTAGTCCCGCAGGAAGGCACCTTCCCGGCCAGTCCCATGGATTTGTAGGGGATGGCAAGTTATGAGTTGTTTCCCTTCGCTCACGCAGATTCCCTGCAAGTCAGAAACCACAGCCACTTATCTGGGAATCATCGAGAATTTCACGGAGCAGAACCGGGTTGGGAAAGCCAAATACTGTGCCCAGTTTTGACAGAATTACGGAAGGAGTTCTGCTCGTTTTCAGCAGAAGGGGAGTTTTTAATTCAGGGAGTAGGTTTTGCAGCAGGAAGGGGAAGGCAGCACGCTAAATTCAAACGTGAAAACAGTTTCCATCGTTGGCCTCTGTAGAATATTTAATTATTTCCATATCTGCAAAGTGGAATATAGGAAGAGGTCTCTCGAGTCCAGTAATCGGCTTTGCTTTGGTCACAGTCCCATCCCTGCCTTAGGACTGCCTTTTTTAAATTTTGGCTGATGGCTTCGTCTCTGGAGGGAGAGCTGTGACATTGTGCCATTCGCAAAGTCATTGCGGTCTGAGGCAGGAAGCCCTTGGGAAAGACCCAAGCTGGCTTCGCGGAAGAGATTTGAGCTTCGGGATGCTCTTCTAAAATTCAGGAGAAAGGGGCACGCCTGGACGTCTTCAGCTGACTTCTTGAGCTCACTCTTCCAAAACATCATTTTTCTCTTGAAGAAAGCATAACTGGGTTTGGTAGCTGCACTTAACTCAAGGCCCCAGTTTTCTGCTCACCGTGTGGTAAATTTTGGTGTGGTAAATGCGCCTCCTCACCTCAGCAGACCCGCAGCAGGGAGCTGGGTGAGGAGGAGCCGACAAGGCTGAACTGCAGAGCGGCCGTGTGGTGACGACGCACGGCTTGGTGCTTGCCACGAAGGCATCCCGCTTGGTTCAGCTGGCTTTCATTTTACTCCTTGTTGATCCTCTTTAGGAGAGGTGTTATCTTCCTTTTGACTTGAAAAAGCACTCGAGGTGATCTTGACTTGCTTGTTTTTCACCTCCCTCCACAGCACACGGAAGCTGACTTCAAGAGCCGATTGAAGGCCCGACCCGAACTTGAGGAGCTGCTCGCGCAGATGAGCTGAGAGGAGGAAGAACACCCCGTCCGTTTCAGAGGCATCCCTGGGAACGCCATGCTTCTCTCGAGCCTCCAGAAGGTGGCTTTACGAGCACCGCATTGATAAATGTGTGACTTCAAAGAAATTTCCACTGTTGTCAAGCATCTTGTCTTAATAAAGACAATTTCATGTGTTTATAACCGTCTGTTTTTTTTTCTCTGTGGGGATGGGGTCCATGGTGAAATGTCGTTTTACTTCTCTCAGTTGTTCTGCTTTTTCTGCATGTTTTGCTTTTGTTTTGGAAACATTTCTGCAGGTTTCACCCTGCAGAAATCGCTAGGTCATTGTGCTAACCTGCACGGCTTGCTTAGGCAAATCTCTGTTCAAATTTAGAATCGAAGGCTTAAACTTCAAGACTTAGAGATCTAGAATTAGAGAACCGGTTGTCTTTTATCAGTCAGAAAGGTGGCAGCCAGCAGGGACTTTGCTACGAGGAGGAGCCCCTGTCCTCCCAGCCCAAACACAGACTCCTGCAGACTCTCTCCTGTCGCTGCAAGCAAATTCTCCCAGATGCTACTGATGTGGAAGGGCCCGTCCTCTTTTCTGCATCCGAAGGCTGGAACATCGTGTTATTCTCGTACAGCTGCTTAAATCAGAGCTTTGCCATCGTGAATGGAGCCTCAGAACCCTGGGAGGGTTGGGGATGATCATCCCCGAGCAGCTGAACAATCGCTGCTTAACAGCACAAAGCCTCAGAGGGCAGAGGCAGGAAGGTTGGAGCCGTTCGGCAGGCAGCGTATGCAAAATCACTGCTTCGTTTCTGATTCGCCTTTCACGCCATAAAGGACGCGTTTTCCCTTGGATCTCTGAAGTCAGTCTCCTTTTTACAACGGCCGTTTGGAAGGGGAGAAATTTGTGTGCCTTGGAAGGACCAAAAGCAAAGCAGGCTGGGGAATTGCTCAGGACCATGCCTCTTGCCCACGCTTGGGAAGGGAGGGCAAGTAAAATCTGAGTCTGATTCCCTTCTCGTGTTTGTTTTATGCGAGAGAACCTTCTCGTGTATTAGGGGGAGATGAGCTGCTGTTCTGAAAGCAGAATTAGGCCGAGTTCACCTCAAAGACAGACCCGTAAACTCAGCCCCATTGTTACAATGAGCACACTTAGCAAAATCAGGCTGCTTTCACCAGGAGCTTCCCAGTGTTGAGGATCTCAGCCCTGCAGCAGCCGGAAAGCCAGAGCATTTATTCTGACCGTGTCTAGGCTCCGCTACAGGGAACGAGACCGTGCCAGCTCTGCTCTCCCGGAGCTGCCGGCAGGTTCGGGAAGCTGAGCCAAAAGCTGGTCACGGAGCCACAGCCCGACAGCTCTGCGCCCCCACAGGAATACTGATCAGCTCTGGCACGCTGCTGGAATTCAACAAGAGACCGCCCGGCTCCTTCCCCCGGCACCAGCTCAGCACCAGCAGGACCGAGGCTGTCCCGAATTTGGCGGGGTATCGCCAAGGGTATCGCCGGGTATGGCCGGGTATCGCCACAAACAGGTCACAGCACCCAGGTTTCTGCTCCTTTCCTTCTAGTTCTAATTCCGAAATCCAGTGGCTAAGGCTTTTTATTTTTTTAGTTAGGCTGAGATGAGATCTGATCGTGCCACCTTTGGGGTATCTTACAACCAAGTCTGAGCCCTGACTTGAAGGATACTAAGAGGAAGTTAAAAAAAATAGGTTTTTTTGATGCGTTTCACTGGAAAATTATCAATTTCCCTACTCTCTCTGGGGACCTCTGATGAGAATGGGTATCTCCAGGAGCTGCCTCCAGCAGCACCGCTCTCAAGACCAGCTTCACTAAGGTTTCCTGACCAGGACTGAAAAAATTCCCCCAGTTTTGGGGTTTGGGCTGCTGAAACGCAGCCACTCTGCAGCCCCCTCCATGGGAAGCTCCCCCCAGGGCCAAAGCTGGGGGTACACTCGGCTTTCAAGGCAATAGGGGAAGATTTTAGGCCATTTTTGCAGCTTCTGGGCCTCAAGATGGGGCTGAGGCATCCCACCTCATGCTCCTGCACCAGGAGGAGCGAGGGGAGGTTTCGTGGCCCCAAAAGAGCCCCCAACCTCTTCCCTCCTGGGGCTTCCCAGAAGGTAGCACCCCCAAATCCCTGTCCCACAGAGGTGATCTCTGCCAGGAACAGCTTCAGGAAGGCGCGGAGGAGGGAAATCCACAGCAGGGCAGCGCCAAAGCCCTGTGTGGCCTGATGTGAGCCTGCCATTTTGGGAGGCTCAATGGGAAGCATTGAACACCCCGCTGCCTCATCGCTGGCTGCCCCAGAGTGAATGCTTTGAGTAAATCTTTGAGTAAAAGTCCTGTGAGGAGCGGCTGAGGGAACTGGGGGAGTTGGGGCTGGAGAAGAGGAGGCTCAGGGCAGAGCTTATTGCTCTCT
>NC_048893.1:203158948-203200972 GCF_011077185.1 Oxyura jamaicensis
TTTTTTTTTTCCCTGTCTTAAATCTGCTCTCCCAGAGCCACAAAAACATCCCTTACTGGCTCAGCTCTGGGCCGCAGCGGGGCCCTCACCAAACACGGGGCAGCTTCGAGATCCTTCTCCCAGCAGCCACCCCCGTGGCCCCCTGCCACCAAAACCTTGCCGCGCAAACCCCCTACGACGTTTTCATCCATCGCGGGACGATCCGGGAGAATCAGCGCAGACTGAGCGCCTTCAGATACAAAAAAAGACAAACATACAAAACATTCAGATACAAAAAAGAGGCTCCGGGCGCCGAGCTCTTCCCCTCCGATTACGCCCGGCCCCGGTTTGCCGCCTTCAGCTCCCATTTGCAGGGTCCGTGGGGCGCTCAGGGCGCTTCGGAGCACTCCTGCTGCCTACTTAGCCCTCCTGAAAGCCCGTGGGCGCGTCGAGGCTTTGCCTCCCTGCTTAAACATCCCCCCGGGGGCTGGTTTTTGCTGGAGAGGGAGCAAATTAGCGCAGGTTGGTTAAAGAAAACAGTTAATCTGTGAGGAAACGCGCTTAACGGCTCTCGGAATGGCTTCCAGCTCCCGTTTTAATTCCCCAAACCCCTTTTTTCAGCGTGTTGAGCTGGGTCCTGATGAAAATTGGCCGCGATTTGAGCAGTCGCTGTCCCGGAGAGCATTTTGGTTTGCTTGGTGCTTGGTTAGGGGAGCTGGTGCCTGGAAAAAGTCGGGCGAACCCCCCCGAAAAATCCAGGCAGACGCACGTGCAGCAGCAGGATGCCGCGGGACGTCGCCCTGAACGGTTGGAGGCTGCGGGTGCGTTTTGTGCTCGCCCTTCCCTAAATCTGGGGCCTCGCGCCGTCGCCTCTCCGAGCGAAGCCCCTCCACCTGCTCCTGCCTTCGGGCTCCGCTGTGAAATCTCTTCGTCGGGCTCCTGCCCCCAGTCCGAACAATCTGAGCGGCCGCTCCACCCGGTCCGCCTTCCCAAGGGGTCCCAGACCCCGGTGTCTGTGCAGAGCGGGCGGATCTTAACTCCCCGGGGCGGGGGGGAGACGTTAATTCCCTGCTGAGACCGCCCCTCGGAGGCAGCCTTCCTGCAGGAGAAGCTCCTTCTGGTCCAGTTTTGGAGAAAACCTCCTAAATAGCCAGTTTTTTGCCCTGCCTGGGGTAAAGCTGCAACCCGTCCGCTCTCTCGGCAGGCTTCTGACTCGGCGTTTCTTCTCCCTCCCTGAGAGTTTGAGGGGAGAAAGCCCGTGAGCCCCGGCTGAAGGGTGTTAGGTGTTAGGAGACAATTTTCAGGCCGAAGATGTAGGTGAGGAAACTTTCGGGCGTCGTAGGGTCTAGCAAAACGCTTCTGAGCAGCAATACTTGGGCGCAGAATCACCCAAAGCTGCTGTTTGTCGTGTTTCGCCCTCCTGCAGGTCACCTGCCTCGATATTTCCGGCGGCGGAGGGCTTGGCGTGTCCACCAGCACGGACGGCACCATGAAAATCTGGCAGGCTGCGAACGGAGAAATCACAGTAAGGGGGGGGGGGGGGGGAAGCTCTGGTGTTAAACCTTGTCCGAGGCGTTACTGAAACCCGTCGGCCCCGACTTCGGTCAGGCCGTTTTCCCCGCCGTGTTCCGGGGCTGGAAAGGAATTTTGCTTTTTGGTCGAAGAGCTCGTGGAAATGGGACGGCTCGGGGGTTTTCTGTCGTGTCTGCTGGCACGCACGCCTCCTCCCAAAAGAATCGAAGCCCGGCAGACCTGGGGGGAAGAGTCCCGGGGTGAAAACGAGAGAGGGTGGTCGGGATTTACGGCCGGGGTGCTGACGGCAGCTGCCAGCTCCTCGCCTGCCTGGCACGAGCGCGGGATTGACTCCGAAATTAAAAGGGGAGATAAAAAAAAAAACCCTTGCCCCTGACATGAACCACGTCACGGCCAGCTGTGACCTGTTCAGGGGCTTCTTGGCGGAGCCTGAAGGCGTTTTAAGGTCTTCCCAGCACGAAAAGCGCTCTCCTGTTACGCAGCGAGCCACCCGCGTGGCAGCGCGAGGCTCCAAGCGTGCCTGCTGCCTTTTGGCCTGGCACCCGGGTGCCTCCGAGCGCGAACCCGGGGGATTTGAGCCGATCCCTGCCCACATGAGAACGATTTCCCGGCGGCGTAGCTCAGGAACTGCTCGGCGGAAGGGTGACGACGACGGAACTAGCACGGAGCTCTTTGTTTTTCCAGAGACTTCTGGAAGGCCATGTGTATGATGTGAATTGTTGCAGGTTTTTCCCGTCGGGCCTCGTGGTTCTGAGCGGGGGAATGGACGCCCAGCTCAAGATCTGGTCGGCGGAAGACGCCAGCTGCGTCGTAACCTTCAAAGGTCACAAAGGAGGTAGGGGCTGCTCTGCCTTCCGAATGCTTCGTGCTCCTGCCGGCGTTGTTTTGCACCTCAGGGCTTTCGGCCGCCGGCCCGCTGCGCTTTGTGGTCCCGAGGAGCTTTTTTAAACCCCCCAGGATGTGAATGAAAAGAGGAGTGGTGGCTGTGTTAGCCAGCTGAAGCTGCTCCTCTCCCTGACCTGCGTTTTCTCCGTGGGTTAAGGCCCGGAGGGGGAGGATGCAGCCCGTTAGCCTGCCAGAGGTGGAAGGCACGCTGTTCTTCCACGGCATTTCTGGCTCTCCGCCTCGTTTGTGCTGAGTCCCAGTGAAGGACTGCAAGGGGTGGAGAATGAGCTGCCAGAAAGGCTCGAGAGCAAGTTCCTGGACAGAGCCTGACATAATCTCTGGAAGGGTTTGGCTGCCAGGACCCTTCATTCAGGAGCGCTGGGGGTTTATCCTGAACCCTGAAGCTGTTTAATCCTGTTTACAAACTCGAACGCTCCATGAGCGAGCCTAAAGGAGTCGTGGGTGCAGCATCAGATGCCCAAACCCTGCCCAAATTCCCTCTTTTTTTTGAGAAAATAACAGCTCTGCTCGCGCTCCTGTGTCACACGAGGTGCTCCGTGGCTGGCAAATGTAAGCCCCGTGGCTTCCTGCCAAAAACCTGATCAACTTAAACTTGTTGTGAGCCGAACCTGTTAATGAAACCTAACCAGCTGGCTCCTCCCTTCCGCAGAAACACCGCCTTTCGGACCGAAACCTGACAGCCTGCAGAGAATTAGAGCAGTCAGGGGGCCTGAGCATCCGCTGAGGCTGCTCTTCTGGTGCTGCCGCAGCTGGATAACGGGGATGCCGCTCGCCCCGTGCGGCTTCTGAGATGAGCCGGAGCTGGAGCTGGCAACATCTGAAGAAATTTGGCCTAAACTCTTCTTTTTCCGAGTGAGAGGGTGGTTCTGGAGGCAGAAACCTGGCAGCTGCTGCAGCGTCAGCTCAGCCTGAGGTGCTGCCGATCGTCTCACTGCTAATACCTTGTGCAGGGCACTCTGCGATCTGCTGGCAGCTGCCCACGCAGCTCTTTCCGTGGCTCCGTGCCCCACGTTTCACCCCCCACGACTTGCAGCCTCCGTGCCCTGCCGTGCTGGGACCAGCGCCTCGGGGCTCGGAGCCGAGTGCGCGTGGTTGCCTTGGGGGAAACGAGATGTTCTCGGAGGTGTCCTTGGCCCCTGTGCTGCCTCTCTGAACGTGGTCTCTGCTTTGGTGCAGGTATTTTGGATACTGCCATTGTGGATCGAGGGAGAAACGTCCTTTCCTGCTCTAGAGACGGCACCGCCCGGCTCTGGGACTGCGGGAAATCCGCCTGCCTGGCTGTCGTGGCCGACTGCGGCTCCCCTGTCAACGGCATCGCCGTGGGCGCCGCCGACAACTCGGTGAACCTGGGCGCTCCCGAAAAACCTCCCAGTAAGGAACTTTTCTCTTACATGAATCTCTATTCTTAGGGGGTTTATTTTTGCCCGGTGCCTCAGGTATAACTCAGAGCGTGGCGTGCGCCCTCACGAGGGCTCTGAGAGTAGCTCCCTCCGGTCCTGGGGAGGAATTGAGCCTGATCCACGCGAGTGATTAAGGCTGGGGGCTTCTTGATGACTGCGTCTGCTGTCTTGGAGCCTGTTTCGTGTTAGCAGGCGTGTTACGGGTGCGGCGGGGGTGATCACCGCTGTCAGGCTTCGGTGCCGTCACCTCCCCCTGCTGGGGCGCGGCGCTGGAGCTGACCCGTTGTCCTTCTGTCAGGTGAACGTGAGATCGGGACGGAAGGGAAGATCCTGCTGCTGGCTCGGGAAGACAAGAAGCTTCAAGGAGTGGGACTGCAGAGCAGGCAGCCGGTAAGGAGCCTGCGAGCTGGTAGTGCTCTTCAGAACACCCCGTTTTCAGGAGGAGGCGGTCTCTCCTTACTGGCTAGGTTTGGGGTGTGTGTCGGGGGGGGGATATTGAGGAATAAGAATTACCCACATGCTCCCTCCTCAGCAAGGGGCAGCCCTCGGGTGCCGATGTCCGGGCTCTCCTGGGCAGTAGGACAGAAACCCCTGCTGTAGCAGCCCTCGTTCCCCGATTGCATCAGCTTTGCTCTCGTGGCAGCAGAGCCCTGGGGTTATTAATCCAGCTTTGGCTTGGCCAGTTTCTGCCCTGACTCACGGGAAGGACCATGCTGACCTCCGAAATAAAGCAGTTCCTATTCCCGTGCGTCCTTCGGCTGCCGCGTCCCCGTTTGCGAGGCTCTGACGCTCGTCCTCCGTTCGCAGGTGTTCCTCTTTGTGGGATCCGACGCGTTCAACTGCTGCACGTTCCTCTCGAGTACTTATTTCCTAGCGGGGACTCAGGATGGGAACATCTATCAGCTGGATGTGAGGAACACAAGGTGAGTGCCTGCAGGTATCTAAACGGCCGCTGTTTTTTTTTCCCCTCTGTGAAGGAGAAGCAGGTCGCAGGTGCTGACAGACGGTGCCTCCTCTGAAGGGTGGATGCAGCCCAAAAAAATGGCACTGAGAGCATTTGAGCCCCTTGCAGACGGTTCTTCCTCCCGGGGAGGACCGAGGGCGATGCTTTTGCTGGTGTTGGTGATCTTGGGGGATGTTCTCCATGAATCATACAATATCCTGAGCTGGAAGGGACCCACGGGGATCACGGAGTCCAACTCCTGTCTCCACACAGGACCACCCAAAAATTAAATCCGTATTTCTGAGTGCTGCCCCACAGCGCTGTCCTCTGCGTCGAGACAACAGACCGCCAAGCTCTGATCGAGTCCCCGTGTGTCTTCTCCTCACGTATCTCTTTGTTGTAGCTCACGTTCTTGGTTCAGTGCTGACACGTGGGAATGGGTTCTCGACTACAGGCCGTAACTTTTGTTTCTGCTTCTCTTCCTAGCGCTCCAATCCAGGTCATTCAGAGATCGGGAGCGCCAGTGCTTTCTCTGCTTCCCTACCGGGATGGATTCGTGGCCAGCCAAGGTAACTCGGGTGCTGCCGTGGCCGTACAGGTTGCGTCGTGGAATCGAGCGGTTCTGTGCTCTTGGTGTGTTGCCCTCTTATACACGAGCACCTGCTGGGTGTCTGAGCTGCTAGGACGGTTTCCGTGGCACAAAGGGGATGCAGTAGGAATTCTGTGCTTGCTTTTTGTTGATTTTTTTCTTGTTTTCCTCCAAAACTGGGTCTCCAAGATGCTTCTCAGCCATCAGAGCCTTTTCCCATCTCACTCTCACAGCACGTCTCCGTTTTCTTGGGCGTTTCTGCTGGGCCTGTCGTGCTGGCTGTAGGAACAACGTGGTTTATTTCAGTAATCCATGAACCTTCCTTGCTTGGCATCTCTTGACCAGGTGACGGAACCTGCTTTATCATCCAGCAAGACCTCGACTATGTCATCGACCTCACCGAAGCTGACTGTGACCCTGTGTACAAGGTAAGGACCGTGGTACGTCGGCGAAGGTAAAAGGTGCTGGGGAAGGTGATGCCAGGTAGCAGGCAGCTGCATTTCTTTGATATTTCTTTGATCCTCTGACTGATCTCAGGAGTTGGCAGCCCACACAGCGGCTTCCTTCGCCCAGTTGACTTTTCAGCTTATTTTTGTTTTTCTCCAGCCGAACAATCTGAATATTTTGCCTAAGCAAACCCCGTCAGCGTTTCCCTGCGGCACGTGGTAGCATTATCTCCGCTGCGCAGGAGTAAAACTGAAGCAGCGGAAACCTTCGTTGTTGGAGTAGATCTTACAGAGCCGGGTTTCTGTAAGGAAGCTGGAATTGAGCCGTGCTTGGCAGATTATCAGGGTAAAAGCAGTCGGCGGCGTGGTGCCGCCTGTCTCCTGCTCCTTGGCAGCGTGAGCCCAGAAAGTACTCGTGATGTTCTGTGTCCAGAAGCCCTGCTGAGCTTGCACAGATCAGGGAGAGTGACTTGGACTCCCTGGGCTCTGAACCTTGTGTTACTGCGGGAAATTAGCTCCTAGTTTTATGCTGTCCTAGCTGCACGGTCCCCTGATCCTAATAAACACGGGGTTAACGTGCAGCATCGCTCTGAGGCTGAATTGACCTGCAGAACTGGGCTGTATGAGAGGAAAACCCAGACGTTTTCCCCTTCAGATCGAACAGAAGACCCCTTCTGTGAGCGCTTCCAGCTCACCTCTGAGATGACTCAAGTCTTGAAGTGTCCTTTCACAGAATCCCAGAATAGTCTGGGTTGGAAGAGACCTCCAAGATCACCGAGTCCAACCTCTGACCTAACACTGACAAGTCCTCCACTAAACCATATCCCTGAGCTCTACATCTAAATGTCTTGTAAAGACCTCCAGGGATGGGGACTCAACCCCTTCCATGGGCAGCCTATTCCAGTGCCTCACAACCCGTTCAGGAAAGAAGTTCTTCCCAATATCCAACCTCAACCTCCCCTGGCACAACTTGAGCCCATTCCCCCTCGTCCTGTCCCCAGGCACGTGGGAGAACAGACCAACCCCCACCTCGCTACAGCCTCCCTTCAGGGACCTGTAGAGTGCAATAAGGTCACGCCTGAGCCTCCTCTTCTCCAGGCTGAACAGTCCCAGCTCCCTCAGCCGCTCCTCGTAAGCCTTGTTCTCCAGGCCCTTCACCAGCTTCGTTGCCCTTCTCTGGACTCGCTCGAGCACCTCCATGTCCTTCTTGTAGCGAGGGGCCCAAAACTGAACGCAGTACTCGAGGTGCAGCCTCGAACCTGGTAATGCCGTTCCAGGAAATGGTCACCTGCTGTTCCCTCTGTTTTTTTCCCAAGAAGTCCAAAAGGCAGTCTGACTTCTGCCAGCAAGTGCCAGAGCTGGTCGTTAGGACTGCCGAAAGGATGAAGGAGACGATTATTTGGGCTGCCTGTAAATCCAAGGGAAAGAAAAACTTCCTGGATGTGTGAATGTCCTTCAGTGAGTTGTTAGCTACCAAGGGGAGATGGAAACGTTTCCTGCCAGATGGCGGTGACTGGTGATTGAAGGAAGAGATCTGTTTTGAGAGAGAAAGTTTAAGGTGCCCCATGTCTTCTCTAGACATCCAGGCTCTTCTTGCAGAAGCTGCAGGGTGCTGACCTCTCTTCTTTTACGTTTAACCGTCATGTGGGGGATCCTGTGCTTAAATCTGCTCTTTTTTTTTTCCCTTTCAGGTGGCTTCTTGGGAGAAGCAGATTTATACGTGCTGCAGAGACGGGGTAGTGAGGAGATACCAGCTTTCTGACCTCTAGGTGTTGTGAGCACTGAATAGCAGAGAGATGTGCTGGAGTCGCTGTTCCAAGCTTATTTTCCTGTGCGGTGCGTGTGAGATGTGTAAATAGAAGTGTCTGAGGCTGTTGTGATGACCAGGCTGTAAATAGAGAGGGTTTTTGGTGGGAGGGGGATACCTGTTAGAACACAGCTCTGTTTTTTCTGTGGGAAGTGGCTTTGAGGTGTTAGGTTCTTGACATCACGTTGTTATTATTTTTTTTTTTAACCATTGTTAAAAACTGCAGTTCCTGAGGGGAGGATTAAACTGGGCTTGGGCGCGATGGCCATGATTGTGCTGCGGTATGGACTGAAATAAAGCAACTGCTTTGGTAACGTGCGTGGGGAACAACATTTTTGTGAGAATTTTAAAAATAAAAAAGAATAAAAAGATAAAAAAAATAAAGCACTTCATTTATTGGTGTCTGTAGGTTCGTGCCTGGTGCGCCATGCCGGTAAGCACACAGTCACATCCACATGAAGCTCTCTTAATCAACTAATTAAATATAGAATTCTGCGGAGTCGGGTGCTTGGTGATGTTTGGCGAAGTCAGCACACCTCTGACTTGAAACCGCTGTTATTTAGACACGGCAAACTTGTGAAAACGATGCCTCGGGCTACTTCTGATCGCCTCTTCCAGCTCCCCTAACTCATCTCTCCTGAGTTTGCACATTACAGATAATTGGGGGGAGGGGGAAATGACACCAAATCCCACCTTAGCATTTTGATGGGTGGGATTTGTAAAATGTTAATGACCCTTAATGAGCAAAAGGTTACTATGGGAGCTTGTTTTTCTCCTTATTTTTTACCATTTATCCCTTATCTTCCTTGCTCCTGCTAGCTCAAGGCTGCCTGTCTCTCTGTTTCCTTATTTTCTCAGCTAAAAGCCTATACACAAACTACAGACCTCCCTCTTTTCTTCAAGATTTCCTTGTTTTTTCCTAGCTTTGGGACTACAACGTGAGTTTCTCTCCATCAGCCCAGAGCCGTGATTACATCTTGCCCTGAACCCCGTAAAGCTTGAGGCTCACAGAAATAACCACAGCTGGCTTCTTAATACGTAGAAACCACACGTAGAATACGTCTCGTGCTTGTTGAACAAGGGCGGCTGGGTGTTTGATTTAGGGCCTGCTGAAAATGCATTTTTTTTTTTTTATAATCCTCTTTCCATCCCCATCCTATTATGCTTGGGCCGGGCCCAAGATGGCGGCCGGCGCCGCGGCGAGAACTACAACTCCCGGCATGCCCCGCGCCGCGCCCCTAGCAACGGGGCCGCCATGGGGCAGGATTACTACGCCGTGCTGGGCCTGGGCCGCGGGGCCTCGACCGCCGACATCCAGCGGGCGTGAGGGGGGCTGGGGGGGTCGGGGGGGCGCGGGCCAGAGCCGGGGGGGCGCGGTAGTGCGGGGCCGTGGCGGCGCCGTGGCTGGGGGCGCGGGGCGGGGCGGGCCGGCGGGGCTCTGGGATGGGCTTTCTTCATCATCATCTTCCTCCTCCTCATCATCTTCCTCCTCCTCATCCTCCTCCTCATCATCATCATCTTCCTCATCTTCCTCCTCCTCCTCATCCTCCTCCTCCTCCTCATCTTCCTCATCTTCCTCCTCCTCCTCCTTTTCCTCCTTTTCTTCCTCCTCCTCCTCATCTTCCTCACCATCATCTTTCTCCTCACCATCATCTTCCTCATCACCATCTTCCTCCCCCTCATCTTCCTCCTCACCATCATCTTCCTCCTCATCTTCCTCTTCATCATCTTCTCCTCATCTTTCTCCTCACCATCATCTCCCCCCTCCTCACCGTCATCTTCATCTTCCCACCATCTTCCTCATCACCATCTTCCTCCTCCTCCTCATCTTCCTCCTCACCATCTTCCTCATCATCTTCCTCCTCACCATCATCTTCCTCCTCCTCATCTTCCTCCTCACCATCTTCCTCCTCACCACCACCTTCCTCATCACCATCTTCCTCCTCACCATCTTCCTCATCACCTTCCTCCTCCTCATCTTCTCCTCATTTTCCTCCTCACCATCATCTCCCTCCTCCTCCTCATCTTCCCCATCATCACCACCTTCCCCCTCCCCATCCTCCTCTTCCTCCTCCTCCTCCTCCTCCTCCTCCTCCTCCTCCTCCCCCCTCCCCGCAGCTACCGCCGGCTGGCCCTGAGGACCCACCCGCTGAAGTGCCGCGAGCCCGGGGCGCAGGAGAGGTTCCGGCAGCTGGCCGAAGCCTACGACGTGCTCGGCGACCGTGAGTGCGGGCGGCTCCAGCCGGGCGAGCGCTCCCGATTCCGCAGCAACAAACGAAGAAAACGGGAAATTCTCTCCTCGTCCCCTAGCTGCCAGGAAAGGCGTCTACGACAGGTTCGGAGAAGAAGGCCTCAAAGGCGGCATCCCCCTGGGGCACGGCGATGAGGCCGCCTGGACGGCCGGCTACGTGTTCCACAACAACCCTGACAAGGTCTTCAAGGAGTTCTTCGGCGGAGACAACCCCTTTGCCGGTACGTTCCCCGGGAGGACGCCGCCCTCCCGGGCCGGGAGCTTTCATTCTCCCCTCTCCTGGGCTCACCCAGGGGTTGGGAGTCGCCATCCCCGAGCCCCGTGCTGCCCCCGTGCCCCGTTTCCCTCCGCAGAATTCGTTGCCGAGGACGGCTCGGAGGTGGTCGTGCCCTTCGGGGGGCGGCGAGGACTCGGCGTGCTGAAGCGAGACCCCCCGGTCGTGCGGGATCTCCACCTCTCCCTCGAGGATCTCTTCCACGGCTGCACCAAGAAGATCAAGATCTCCCGCCGAGTAAGGGCTGGTGCTGGGCGGGGACTTCTCCTCGCGGCGCCTGACGTTCCAGCGGCAGAACCCGAACTTTTGAGGGACCCGAACACCAGAAATGCCGCGGGATCCCAACCGGTTGCCTCCTCAGGAGGAACCGAGCCCGAGAGCTGATGGAAATCTCCCGGGGAGGGCGGATGTCGGAGAGGAGCTCCGGCTGCCTTGCCGAGCTCATCCCTCATCCGCCCCGCAGGTGATGAACGAAGACGGCCAGACGAGCACCATCAGGGACAAGATCCTGACCATCGACGTGCAGCCGGGGTGGAGGCAAGGCACCAGGATCACCTTCGAGAAGGAAGGGGACCAGGTAACGGCCGGGGGGGGCCGCGTGCTCGTCGCAGATTTCCCATTTCTGCCCTTTGCGCTGCTGCGGGGAGGTGACGGCTTCCTCCGGCGCAGAGCAGTGCTGCTGTGCTCAGGAGCACGGAACAAAAATTTCAAAAAGAGCCCTTTCTGCCTGGTTTTTTTCTTCCCGTCTGACTTTTTCCTTAGGATAAAAATACCTGCAAGGGGCCGCGTTCTGCCTGGCCTCACCTTTGCAAAACCCAGGCTGCTTTTCTTAGCTTGGCAGGGGACTTTGATAAAGACTTTTCCTCCCTTACAGGAAGAAAAATCCCTTTCTTTTCTCCCCAGCCAGCAGCACCCCAGGGGGCCGGCGACCGTGTCGCCTTCCCCTGCATAAAGCTTTTCCATCTGCAGTTCCCATTTTTCCCCCCTTTTATTTTTAGGGCCCCAACGTCATTCCGGCTGACATCACCTTCGTCGTCCAAGAGAAACCCCACGCGAGGTTCCGAAGAGCCGCCGACGACCTCACCTACGTAGCCACCATCCCCCTGGGGAAGGTGAGGAGCCGCGGGGTGAGGAGCTGCCGCCTGCTCCTGCGCCGTGAGGAGCTCCGGGGGCTGCCGGGAGCGGGCGCAGGGCAGCTGCCGGGTGCTGGGGGAGCCTTCCCCTGCCACGGGAGGCCGCGGAGGCCACTTCGCGCCCGCACGGTTTTGTAAAGAGGGGGCTAAAAAAGGCACCCGGGGCCCTGCCGTGTCTCGCAGGCGTTGGTCGGCTGCGCGGTGGAGGTGAGGACGCTGGACGGGCGGCTGCTCAACATCCCCATCAACGATGTCGTGCAGTGAGTGCCCTCGGAGCCTGCCGCGGGCTCCTGCTCCCCGCGGGGCGCTGCGCGGGGAGCTCCTCGCCTCCTCCGGGGGCCTCTGGGGCATGAGGGGGGGCGCTCGGCAGGGAAGAACCAAGCGAGGCGGGGCGGGTGGGGCAGCCTTGGGACAGAGCCGAAAGGGGAGGAAAAGCCACGGGTGGAAGCCGGGGGGGAGCAAACCTGCCCTCAGCAACCTGCTCGGAAGCACCCCGGGGCTCGGCGGAGCGCGGGGCAGCGCTGGGAGGGCGGATTTGGGGGCGCGGGAGCTCCTCAGCCCCTCCTCTGCTCTGCAGCCCCAAGTACTGCAAGGTGGTGCCCGGCGAGGGGATGCCGTTGCTGAAGGACCCGACGCGCCGAGGCGACCTGCTCATCCGCTTCGACATCTGCTTCCCCAAGCGGCTCCCGGCCGACAAGAAAACGCTCCTGAAGAGCGCGCTGCTCTCCTAGCCAATAAAGCTCTGCTGCCAGCGCGGAGATGGGCTGGAGACGAGGGATCTCCCCCAGGACCTGGGCTCCTTTGTGGCGAGACGGGGGCGCTGCCAGCTCGGCCGGTGCGGGGTGACGGGGGAGATTTGGGGGCTCGGCCCTCGCAGGCTGCCGGGGGCTCGGCCCGGTAAGGAAACGGAGCAGGACGGGGGCGGTGCAGCCCCCCCCCCGGATCGCACCGCGCGGGGCTGGTGTCAGCCCTCTCGGCGGGATGAAGTTCAAAGATCCCAGGAAGCTTTTCTGGGGGGTCGGGGAGCCCTCCTCACAGCCCAGAAAGCGCCCTCTGGGAATACACTGGCTGCACCCACAGGCTGCCCCACAGCCAGGCGGAACAAGGTCGCTCCTGGGTTTAATTTGGGGACGTGCGCCAGGCAGGCTGCTCGTTGCTCTCCCGGAGGCGGTTACTCCTTAGGAGAACCCCCTCTCGCATCCCAACATCGGCGGTCGGGGCACCAGGTGAGCCTGGAAGGGCTTTGCCAACCTTCCCGATTCCGTGATCCCCCCAGAAGGTGAAGGAACCCCACGTCCCGCTGCGCTCAGACCCCACGGGGGTGATTTATTTGAAGCACCAGTGAGGAAATCACAGGAATCACCGCGTTCCCCCATCCCTCGATCTCTCCCGCCTGCCCACGCCTCTCCCTCCTGCTCGTTCCCGCTGCCGCCGGGAGCGATGCTCTCCGGGCTGGAAACCCTACAAGTGCTTTTAATTCCCCTCTGAACTCCTCTCCGGAAACCTTTTCTCCCACGTCCCTCCAAACGACCTCCTGCAGCGCCTCCGCCCGCCTCGCCGGTCCCTCTCGGGGACCCTCTTGGTCCTCGTCATCATCCCCATCGGGCCGGGGGGGGGGCGGGGGCCGGCCCCGCCGCCCCCCCCTAATTAACGTAATTGACTCCTGCGCCTCGCCCCGCGTTGGCGAGAGGGGCCGGGGGCTCAGGGGGGAGCCGGCCGGGCCAGCACGGCGGCACGTTGCAGCTGCTCGTAGGAGATGAACATCACCACGTTCCAGGAGCCGAGGCGCAGGAAGGAGGGGACGAACCTGCACGGGGACAAACGTCACCGCTGGGGATGTCCCCGGGTCCCCACAGCCCCCCCCTCGTGTCCCGATGGTGGCATCCTTGGGGGTGCGGAGCCACGGCGGTGCCCGCGCACGCCGCAACGTTGCAGTTTTTACCCCAAACTCACCCCTTGTAGAGGCCGCCGAGGCCGTCCTGCATCAGCAGGGCCAGGAGGCAGCTGAGCACGTTCCGGTACTGCCCGGGGCCGGCGTTCATGTACCGCGTCTTCACCACGTCCACCGGCGACGCCACCACCGTGGCGCAGAACCCGGCCGCGAAGGCGGCCACGAAGTGGCAGGGGACGTTGTCTGTGGGGCAGAGCCGGGACCGTGAGGGATTCGGGGATGGGGCCGGCGCCCGGCGGCGTCCCCTGCACCCGCCTCAC
This sequence comes from Oxyura jamaicensis, assembly GCF_011077185.1. Classification (NCBI taxonomy): domain Eukaryota; kingdom Metazoa; phylum Chordata; class Aves; order Anseriformes; family Anatidae; genus Oxyura; species Oxyura jamaicensis. Next base: position 203,172,421 of record NC_048893.1, read on the forward strand.
CTGTCATCAGCTGCGCCCGCAGCAGCGCGTCCTTGATGAGGTCGTAGGTGACGAGCTCCCCGCAGTTAACGATGGCGTTGCGGGCGATGTTGGGCAGCGTCCCTGGGCGGGAGGGAGGGCGGTGGCACCGGGGATTCTTCCCTCGGAGGGCGCCGAGGCCCTGGCCCAGGCTGCCCAGAGGAGCTGGGGGTGCCCCAACCCAAGGCCAGGCTCTGGGGAGGGGGGGGGCTTTAGGGCCCCTTCCACCCCAAGCCCTTCTCTGCTGCCCATCCCCATCTCGGCCCCTACCTCTCCACAGCCCGCGGACGCCCTCCTCCCTGGCGATGGTGCGGTAGGCGTCCACAGTGCCGCTGTAGCGCCGGGCGCTGTCCGGCAGCGCCCCGTGGGCCTGGAAGCGCACCTTGACCACGTCGGTGGGTTGGGCGCACGTCACCGCCACGGCGCCCGTGGTGCAGCCCGCCAGCAGCCGCGCCGCCAGCCCCGTGCCTGCGGGAGGACACGCACAGCGCTGGGGACCCCGTGGCGAGCCCACAAGCGGGGATGGCTCCGGGCTGTGGGATCTGGGAGGGGTTGTGGGGTCGGGTGCCATGGGGTGGGCTCTGCCCCCTCATGGGAAGGTCGCACATCGGCGTGGGGTGGGCGCAGGGATGGGGTTTGTGGCCATGTCCCTGCACGGGGCAGGGTCCTGGCCGCCGTTGCACTCACTCTCAGCCCCCTTTGGGGTGTAGAGCTGCTTCACCGAGTCGTACAGCCCGATGCGGATGGAGGCGAAGCTCATCTGGCGCTGCAGCCCCGCCGCCAGCCCGCTGTAGAGGCTGCGGGGCCCCTCGGTGCGCACCATGGTGCTCAGCGTGCCCAGAACGCCCCGGTACTCCACTGTGCTGGGGCTCCGGGGGATCCGCACCTCGCCCTGGATCTGTGGGGTGATGACAGCGTCACCTTATCCTCCAGCCCCCAAAACGCACCCGGCGCCGCGGGGAGCTTTTAGCGGGGTTTTCGGGGCCGTACCTGCAGCCGCACTTTGGCGGTGTCCAGGGGGAAGGTGCAGACGTCGGCGATGCAGGCGGCCGTCCCGGCGCTGAGGAACTTCACGGCTGCCGGCGGGGGCACCTCGGGGGGCTTCAGGCCCACCATGGCTGGAGGGGCTGGAAGGGAACGGGAGGGTTCGCAGCGGGGTGCCGAGTCAGGAGGGGCTTCGTCCAGGCTCCCGGTTGGGGGACGGAGGTGATGATTTGCCAGGGTGGCTCTGGCTGCCTCGGGACACGCTCAGCAGCCAAATCCTTCCCCCTTTCTTCGCACGCGTTCTCGGGGAAACCGAGGCACGGAGCCTCCTCGCTCAGCCCGCTGATCCCCCCCCGGACCCCACAGGGCCTTACCGTGGGGACCTGGGCACCGCGTCCCCGGCTGCCTCTTTACACCCCTGCGAGCCAGCTCCTTGGCCCTCCCCTTATATAGCGCCCGGAGGACGTTCCAGCAGCCACCGGCATCGGGTGACAGCAAAACCCCGTCACCCCCGGTGGCATTTGAGCTGCTGAAAGCGGGGCCACGTGGCATCCGCAAGGGGATTGCTTCATTTCAACCCCTGCTCCTGCCCGGCTGGGACCCTGGGGACGGTCGGACCCTCCTGGCCCTGGCACCGGCCGCGCGTTTGTCATCGATCCCCAGCAGCTGCCAGGGCCCCGGCTCACTGCTGAGCTTGTTTACCAGCGGGATTTCTGACGCCACGGCCACCACAACGTGTCCCCTGCGCTCACGTGGAGGGACCCCAGGGCAGAGGCACCCAGGCGGCTGAGGTAAAGCCCACGGCAGAAATCCTTCCGTGTCCGTGCCCAGGCTCTGACAACAAAACCCGCGCTGGCCTTTCGAGGGCTACGACACGCAAAGGCTCAGGATGCAGCCTCAGGACGGGGCCGGAGGCTGAGGATGGGATAAAAGCTCAACAACCGTCCCTTTCCTTCCCTTTCCTACCACCTTAAAACTCCCAGCCGTGCTGGCACAGTGCTCCCAACCCCGCCCCGGGCTTTTTGGGGCTGCCAGTGGGATCAGGAAGGGGAGAAGGAAGCCCTCGCGTCCCTCCTGTTCTTGCAGGGGAAGCTGAGGACGCTTGGCACCTCCACCTCCCTGCCCACGCGGCACTGACGCACAGCGTGCCCTAACGGGCTCTGGAAATGGTTTCACCTCCCCCCAGGGGCAAGGAGAGAGACATTCGGGGTGAATTTCGCTTTTAGGAAAAACAAAACCGCAGAAAAGGGAGGAAAAAGGGATGAAGAAACTTTGGCTCCCTCCGTCCTGACTGGAAAGGGGGGTTTAAAGGCAGCTTTTCTTTCCAGAGAGGACGGCTTTCCGCTTGCTCGCCTCCACCACCCACCTTGGGCAATGCACCGATGCTCAATTCCCTCGCAAAGCAGAGACCTTGACGCACGCCCCCAGCCTCCAGGACAATTTCTGTGGCATCCCTGAAGCTGTTGCGGGACCAAGCCCTGCCCCCCTGCAGCCAAGCACGGCGCCCCAGACGAGAAGAAATCATCATTTTATTGAAACACACAAAGGGGGGGGGGGGGGGGGGGGGGAGCGGTACAAAAATAACTTAGCTTGGTTTGCACCAAAGCCCTTACCCAAAAGGTAGCGGGCAAACACGTACAAAAATAATTTACGGTATAAAAGTGCCACGTTGCTCCTAAAAGCCTCCTGTACACACACCCCGCCATTTTACAGGACCCTTGGTCAGTATTTACACAAGCACCTTGCACTCACGGAATCAGCAAACTGCTTCCCAGCAGTGACTTTTTGGGCGTACGAGGCGGGGAGGGAGCTCACCTCCTCTCCCCGTCCCCAGCACGCGCGGGCAGGGAGGCGGCAGTCCTCGGCTCCCCGCCAGGACGGCCGATTTTTAATGCGTTTTTAATATTCTCCCTCTTTTGGTTCAAGACAAAGGAGCTGCCCCAAAATGGGACGCTTTAACCCAGCTTGTTAAGAAATAAAAATAAAAGGGGAGGGACCGCCGGGCTCTTACCCCCTTTAAATTAAGAGCAATTGGGCAAATTAAATATCAGAGATTGAACCCAACTGCTGCCTTCTCCTCTGCCCCGGAGGCCGCAGCCTTTGCCCACGGCAGGCAGGAGCCGTGGCTTGGGAAGCAGCCGCTCCGGCCAGCCTCTCACCCTCGCTACTCGTTCTTGGAGAGCTGAGCAGAGAAGATCCGGGCGATTCTTTGGGCTTCTGCTTCCGAGAGATCGGCTGGGGCCAGCGCCGGCCTCTGACGGTTCGGCCTTCGGTACGGGATCCCTCCCAGCGCAGCTCCGCGTCCGCTCTGGGGAGAGAAGGAGCAAAACCTTACAGCCCTGCGAGCTCTGCCCGGCGCTGGGAGTGCCTTTGTGCAGCCCGTGAGCAGCTGGAGACGCAGAAATCGCCCTCCTGAGGTTTCCTCTTGCTCACCGGTTCTCCCTCAAGGGCTTTTGCTCACCCTGCTCACTGAGAGGCATCGCAGCCCGGGCTGGGTATGGGTGCTCCTTGCTCCTGGAGATACCTCAATATCCTCCTCCATATCCCCACTTCCTCCTTCCCAGATTACCTGAGTGTCCGTTTCATTATTTCAATCTCTATTTTTTTGCTTTGATTTCTGCTATTTACTTCCCCTCTGCCCCTTCACCTCCGTGCTTTTTTGCTCCGACACCGCGCAGCCTGGCCTGGGAACAGGCTCCGCTCCTTTAGCGGCTGCGGTCCTGCATTTAGCTCCTAGGGGAGAGGTGAACTCGCCGGGGTGCTCGTGCTGTGGGGGCTGGAAGCAGGGTGAGACGGGGACTCCGCCACCTCCCTGGGCAACCCGTCCCCAGGCCTGACCACTCTTGCTGAGCAGAAATGTCTCCTCATTGCCAACCTGAGCCTCCCCTGGCACAACTTGAGGCCATTCCCTCTGCTCCTATCACTGGTTACCTGTGAGAAGAGGCCGACCCCCAGCTCCCCCCCTTCCTCTCAGGCAGTTGCAGAGAGCAATAAGCTCTGCCCTGAGCCTCCTCTTCTCCAGCCCCAACCCCCCCAGTTCCCTCAGCCGCTCCTCCCAGGCCTTGTGTCCCAGGCCCTTCCCCAGCTTCGCAGCCCTTCTCTGGACACGCTCCAGGGCCTCGATGTCCTTCTGGCAGTGAGGGGCCCAAAGCTGACCCCAGCACTCGAGGTGCGGCCTCAGCAGAGCCGAGCTCAGGGGGACGATCACCTCCCCGGCCCTGCTGGCTGCACTGCTCCTGACACAAGCTGGATGTCTTTGGCCTTCTGGGCCTAAAAGAGAAGGGCTCGTCCGGGATTTGAACCCGGGACCTCTCGCACCCTAAGCGAGAATCATACCCCTAGACCAACGAGCCAAGGTGCCCTGGCTCTGGGGTGCTGAGGCAGGCGAGGACCCAGCCTCAGGTGCCCGTGGAGGCCGAAGGGACGGTGCCCGTGTGGGACGCGCGGTGCCGGGGTGGGACCTCGCCAACCACAGGGCCGAGGCTCTCCCAGAGGACGGCGCTGCCTCAGAAAGCTGACACCAGCCCGGCCTTTGGCCCACATCCCCGTGCTGCCTTCTCCATCCCCGCCGGGCTCGGCGGCAGCAGAAAGGTCTCCCGAGGTGAGTGGCTCCCTGCCCAGACCCCACTCCTACATGCCTCGAGGGGCGCCTTTTGGGGAGAGAAACGGCTTTTTTTTAGGAGTAAGCAGTCTGTTTTTTTTTTCTTGCGCTGGGTAATGCTCACCGAGATGACGGCGCTGCTCGCTGGCTGCCTGGTCAATAAAAAGGACAAGGGTGGGAACAGCTCTCATCTTCACATCCAGCAGTGCAGACAAGGCTCACAACAAACCAGCTAAAAGTCAGCGTAACTAAAACCCACCTCTCAGTTTTGTACTGTGAAATCACGTAAATTACATTAATGGTGCTACAGAAGACTTCAGACTAGACAGGAAAATATCCATCCTTCACAAACAGCATCCGTTTTTACCGTACTGAAACAATCCATCGATATTTACGAGAATCCTTGCTTTGTTTTTCTTTCTGCTCTACGATAACCTTGCCTACACCACATGTAAGAAGCTGAGAGATTTTAAACACTGACCTGACAACATCAGAAGCTTAAAAACGAGCCAAAAGAGATGCTTGCTGGCACCCCACCTCCCTTTGACTCTGCTCAAGGCTGTCCAGAGAAGATGGGGTCAGCAGCTTTTTCCTCCCACCCTGTTCCCCGAGCCAAGTGTTTGGGCAACAGCTGAAACCTTCGCGTTGGCTGGAGCCGGGCAGCAACCAGCTCACGCTGATTCTCTGATCTCTGTGCAGCATTCGTTGGCTGCTCATAGAGAAAAATGTTCACAGGACTGGTGGAAGGCTTCCAGTTTCAGTGCAGCAAGGCAGCATTCGCTCCTGAAGGCCAGCTTTTTATGTATCTGCAAAGAATTGAGGCGGACTGCCTCACCCCTTCACCCAGGAAGGCTTAAAACAAAGCCAAAGAAACCCAAAGACCGCAAGGAATTCCCACAGCTTGTGGGAGCTACGTGCGACGCTGCAGCGCACACAGGTTCAGATTGGAGCAAGGGCTCTCTGTCAGGTTCCCCAAACCATCCAATTAATCGCATTTCAGGGTATCATGAAACGGCATTTGGTACCGTAGCCACAAAGAAATCGTCCTGCAAGCGCTGCCGAGGCTGCAAACTCCTCCCCGCAGCCCCCACAGCCTGGAAATGCTCACAGAAACGTGCGCCAGGCACCTTTTGAAACACAAACTTCAGCTGTAAGAAAGGCTCAGGGGCTCTTCTTCCTCCTGCTCAGGTGAGAAGGGAAACGAGCCAAGCTCCCAGGCGCAGGTATCACTCCCAGCCTGCAGAGGTGATCAGGAGCCTCAGGACATCAGATCTGCAGGTTTAGCTTCACCAGCGTTGCTGGGATGTGGATACAGGAAAGGGCTACGCTTCTGCACTTCCCTTCACAGCTATTTTGCTTTGAATAAGGCAAATTCCCTACACACGCAGCTTTTAGCAAGGCATTTTGGCCTTTTTAGGATGCATTTTCCTCCTGGAAAATACGAGAGGAAGAGGACGTCGGTACAGAAGGCTGCTTTGCTTTCCTTTTTTATAGAAGTGGCTGCGGCGGGGCAGGACACACGTGAACCAGGTGGGATTACCTACCTGCCGTGCGCCAGGGATTGGAGCAAAGCGAAGGGATCCGCTGGCATTTTGGAGGTGCCGGGGGTCGGCTGGTTTCAAGGTCAGAGAATTTGGGTAAGCGCCTTGGCAGCGAGCAGCCCTGTGGCGCAGCAAGTGTGACAGCTAGTTCTGTCCGCGCGCGGAGGCGGGAGTGAAAGCAGATCTGTGTTAATAGGCTACAACCGCCCCACCGGAGCGACCTTGCACCTACTTCTGCTTCTGCTTCTGCTGAGTAAAGTTGGCTTCAGTGCAAGTTTCTTATCCTTTTCGTAGAAGCGAGGAGAAAAGAAAGGTATCTCAATGCAAAGTTTAACTCTCCTGGTTTTAAATACTCGTTTTTCCCCCCAAACAGCTTCACACCGGTAGACCGGGTCACTCTGAAAGGCAGCAAACCTGAACGTGGGTTTCAGAATCGGCGCTGCAGTGCCCTCTGCGTGAGAGGGCGTTATCCAAAGAGATTCAATTTATGACTCAAGAACTCAGCACTAGTCCATAAAACAGCACGGAAGACGTGAACGCAGTTCAGGCAAAGAGGGAGGAGAAGCGAGGCCAGAGGCTACAGCCAGTGAAACGATCTGGATCGTAATCTGGGCCACCTACACAAAGGCTCCGATTCGTTAAAAAAATAGTTGGAGCTTTAAAGTAACCCCCAAACAGTGCTGGGTGCTGTGAAGTTTAGCATCAAAGTTTTTCCCCGGGTTATATCAGGAACGGCCGGGAAAAGGGCTGAGCGGAGACAAGTGCAAAGCCGCTCCCTGAACTTGAGAAGGGGCAGAAATCGAACCTGGCCTGCTGGGTCACACAGGACAGCAGGGGACGGGAGTGGAAAAAAAGGAAAGCCGGGAAGGACCTCAAGAAACTGGACATGAATCTGACGTGGTGGAGGAAAAAAGGTCAAACATTTGCTGTTTTTTTTTTACATTTTGCGAGGTTCTGTAAAACTCTGCTCCCTGCCACGTGGCCTGAGCTGCTGCAGCACCTCTCAGGATCCACAGATCCTCGCAGCATGAAGTGGAAGAGCCCTTTTGTCTCAAAGTGCTGCCGCCTCCTCTGACGTGACCGCCCGCTTCGCCCCCTCACCGGTTTTAACTCACTTTGAGGGGAAAGGGGTGGAAAGCAGGGAGTCAGGCACCACAGGGAGAGGCGTCAGGAGCAGCAGCAAGGCCAGGAGGGAGACTTGCCAAGCGCCATGTGAGCGACAGGGGACTGCTGATCTCCAGATGATAACAGCTCCGATTTCGGCCTCGCCGTCACGCTCGGCGTTTGCTGAACTGCGCGGAAACTAAACAAGCCCAGATTTAGAAACCGATGTCCTGGGCGCTAGCTAGGAACAACAACACGAGAAAGCAGCTTTCCTGCGGCCTAACGCCGGCGTAAAGGTAAAACTTCCTGCTCCTCGCATCGGGCGCTCGATGGCGGCTGCGTAGCGCGGGGCAGAGCTGAGTCCCGTCTCAGCAGATGCCTACAAAGCCTAACTGCAAAAGGTTAGCTCTGGTTAGTCCTGGAATTAAGCTGGTTTAAGGTCAGCTACGTCCAAACAGGGCCTTACCAATGTTCTCCCTAATCATAATTCAAAGGACATCCCCCAGGAGAAACGTGCCAGAGATTCTGCTTTGGATTTTATCCGAAGTGTTTAGATATAGCACGAAAAATATGCTTAATGAGCTCCGAGGCACGCCGCAGCCTAGGTGTTACGGTCAAACTGCATCCAAGGATCCTGAAAGCACGCCATGACCATGAGTGCTCTGACACAGTTCTGTATTTTCATCAGGAACAAGTTTCGAAGGCTTTAGAAAAGGGTGAGCCTTGTGTCAATAAGATAAAAAAAATCATTTTAACCATGCAAAACAGCCCAAATCCGCGCATTTTACCTGCCTGTAAACGTGTTTATGAATTGCAAGGAGTTTCCATTACTTCGGAGCTATTAGATCCTGCCTGGTTTTGTTGTGTTTGATCAAGTAAGCTGCCTCCGATCATATAAATGTTCCTTACAGCATTCGTTTCATAGGTCACAGGGAGGGGAACGAAGGGCTTAGCTGCTCTGGGAGCAGTAAACACTTGGCCCACGTGGTGCAGCACCCAGATCCACATCCAGAGCCCTGCTGTCCCTCCATCGAAGAGCAGGGGTCAATACCTCCCAAGGAGGTGCCCTCTGCTGCAAACTCCCTATTTCATCCCAATCTCAGAGGTATAAATTAGTCATCGTTACAGGTGTCCCCCAGAATCAGGCACCCTGTATCATGGTAAAGCACAAGGAAGTGAGCACCTGCGAATTCCACTGACCCCGGTGGAGCAGAGCAACCCCCCTGACTTCAGGGGCAAACATGCCACTAAACGAACACGGATCACCGACGATGTTGAATCGTGCCTGTTGAAAACGATTCTCCTTGAGAGAAGAGGTATCAGAGAGATTCTCCTTGATTTGGAAGCTGTCACGACCTCTAACCTCAGCGCTGAGAGGCAAGGGAAGGGAGAAGTGCTTCCATTCCTGCTCGAACGGTCGGACTCCGTTAAGCTGGGAGAAAAAAGGCAAGGACGCCCCGTACTTACCGTGGAAGGAAGAGAAGAAATGCTGAGCATCCTCATGGAGGCTTCCATCTGCTGCGGTGGAAGGAAGAAGTTGGGAACAACGGGATCAGGCCTGGGCAGAGCTGTTAAGGAACAACCTTTGGCCGTGTGTGACCGCGCAAAGCTTGATGGGGCTGGAGGCAGGCAACGAGCCTCGTTGTAACAGCCCTAAGTGGATCCCAGAAGGTGAAACTCATTAATTTTAATTGCTATGCTGTCATTCTGAACACTGAATACTGGTTACAAATGGCAAGGGAGTCCTCACCACACTCTGAAACACAGCAGAACAAGGACTTAATTAGACGATCTTTGAGGCCCCTTCCAACCCAAACCATCCTGTGACTTCTCATACCTTCCTGGCCATCAGTTCTGGACCTGCTTCACAGGAAAGAGCTCCACACAGCAAATTTCTCTTTCCTGAGGCCAACAGAATTCTACCTAAGCAATAAGATACTCTCCTTGAATGCAATTTGTGCTTGAGGAAGGGAAAGGATACAAAACAATTGCTGGTTTCTCAGACTTCCCTGACTCTCCTGGTGGGTCTTCATGGCTGCCATCAGAAAAGCCACCGACGTTTCCTTCTGAGCCTGTTCGGGCAGATCCACTCTTCGCAAAGATCTCATTGGAACCACTTTTTTCCTCATCTTGATGACCTTTACCTAAAACCTCACCATTTTCCTTCTCCCTCGCTGTGGTTTTTGGCTTGGTCAAAGCAATGACTCCTGGAAATTCCAGAAGTTCTTCGGAGGCCGCAGGAAACTCTGCGTTTCGCTTTATTTGCTTAGCGTTAAACGTCCTCTCCCAGTTGCAATTTCCATTTTCTGCAGGGCCACCAACTGTTTGATGCACTCCTGACAAACGAGCAGAACGAAGCAGCTCCTTCTCAGATTTTTCAGTGACACCGTTCAAGCTCTTGAAGCCTTCCGTTCCTGCCCAAGGACCGCTCTGCTCTGCGCGGGGGATAACGCACGGGCTAAGAGCAGTGAGCACGTTTCGGTTGTCACCTTGCGGTACGCTGGACAACGAGCTGCTCCTCCTGCTGTTTCCTTTTTGCAAACAATCTGCAGCCCCCTGATCTTCGGGCCCCACGTTTGCAGGCTGCTGCTCAGCGCCCAGTTCCACTTCGGAGAGCACGCTGGACCAGGGACTGGTTTTGTCAGTCAGGGTTGTTATTTCATTAAGAGTTCGTGGTTCTATAACGTCTTCCTCGTATTCTTCTTCGCTGTGGGGCTGGAGGGCAAAAGCACCTTCAGCTCTCTGGATGTGGTCCGCTGGCAAAGGAGACTCGCTTTCAGGGACAGCTTGGTCTAGCAGCTCCTGCAATATGTGTCTCCCGAAAGAGCACGGCAGCTGCGTATCGCTGCAGGCATTGGTCGAGTCCGACTCACCCTGGCCTTGATGCACTTCAGTTCTGGCTTTCCCACCCTTCTGGTGGGGAACACGAGCAGCACTCGGCTTTCTGCTGTTGTCTTGATGCCCACCAGAAGAGTCTTTGCTAGTTTTAGCGATGGTCTGTAAGTCTGATTAACAGAAAACAGCATCAGGAAACGCACAGGGGGAGCATTTGCCTTTTAGCTGATTTACCTGGGCTTTCTGCAGAAAATCAGCTCAGCTTACCAACTCTAATCAAATGTCAGGCAATCATTAATTAAATATTCACAAACCTGAAATTCACTCAGGGATATTGTTCAGTTGTTGTGGCAAAATTATAAGGGCTGAAAACGAGGAGCTGGCTGTGCTCCAGACACAGGTTCTGAAAAAGGATGGTTGGATTGGGAACCTGGACATTAAGGGAACTGAGGCAGTCCTGAAAACCTCGGGGGATTTTACAGTTTCTTTAAAAAGCTGTGATCACCTGGTTCAGTTCTTAAATTCTCTGAAAAATTAGTTTGCCAGTGTTAGGTTAAACAGCAAAGTACAGCCACTCTGAGGCAAGTGAAAAAGTCTTGACACAAGGCAACACAAGGGGGGAGGACATTTGGAAAGGAAGGAAGAGTTTGAGACAGATTCTAGAGGAGGGTGCGTAAAGAAGCAGCAAAAACAATTAACAGGAAGGGAAGGAAAAAAACACCACAAAACCCTGTAGAAGAAAACATGAGAAAATCGAGGTGGTGATACAGAAAGGGCAGGTTCTGGCATAACAGACCGTGCAGAACAGAAACGTGCCCTCCAGCTCCACCGCTTGGAAGTGGTGCTTCCCTGCAGGCAGCTTGAGGCAGAAACAGCACAGAGTAACTTTCCAACTGGCAGCTCCCCAAGCCATCTATCATCTCCTCTGACAGATTATTTTAGAAGTACTAGCATTGATTTGGCTTCCTAGCTGTTTTACTGTACACTGTGCCTCTCTGGTATAACATCACAGTGGCTCGAGTGGTTAAAATAAATCAAGTGCAATCAGTAAGCGGTTAATGAAGGAAGTTATTTTGGAGCTGGTAGAAACGCCAGGCGAAGTGAAAAAAGCACAGATCTGAAAAGAAGGTGTACAAAGAGACACGAGCCCCTTCACTGTCGCGTCATCCCCTGGCCTTATTAAGAATGTTTTTCTGTGTACTAATAATATGGAAAATTAATTGCACTGATGCCTGTGAAGGACTAAATGTAACGAATGTGATAAATAAAAAATAAGCTGCTGACTGAGAGCTTTGTCTCACCTATCCTAAGAGCTGTACTTTACTATTCATCGTAGGGCGTACGTTTCACGTGAAAACAGATCTATGGCAATCCTCTCGGCAAAGAGCCGCAGACTCAGCTCAGAACCATCCTGTGGACCTCCCTCTTTCTGATCAGACACTGAAATTTTGGTAGAATTTAGGTTATCCTGAGAGGGCCTTAACTCCCATCTACCTGACTCCTGAGTGTGTTTGAACTCAACGCTATCGCTACTGACAGAAGTCTGAAAATCTCTGTGACGGACCTCGACTACGTGAGAAATTGGAAGATATTTTAAGGCAGCTTCTGACCAAAATTGCAGGCCAAGTGACAACTTACCACTGATGAGGCTGCTGACCTGAGACACCAACTGACTCGACGTTTTCAGAAGATGGTATCCATTGGGATCCACTTCGCGGCTCCTCAAGCCCTGATGATCGCTCTCCTGCTCTTCACGGCTTGGTTTCGGTGTGTCACCGTAACTGAAGTCAGGAAAAGACCTGGTCAGCTTCTGACTGAAGTATCTCTGAACCTCATCCAGCTCACTCAAGTTTTTTCTGTAAGCAGTGGTAAAAAAAAATGATAAAAACAAAACCCCCAAACCACAAGCAACCTACGGCAGGCTGGTTCTACTTGCATCATTCCAGCCAACTGCATGTAAATAAACAAACACGGGACTAAGGATTATTACTGAAACATACATCAGTAGGTACGTGCTCTACCCAAGCAAAAGGACAACGCTTTCTCAAGGACAAATTTAAGCTGGAAGTTAAAAAAAAAGGAGCTAGTTTTAAACGTACTCACTCCAAGAAAGCTGGATTTGCTTTGACCTTCCAGCAGAAGTGTTAACGGCAACGTTATTACCTGACTTTATGACTGAGCGTGATAAAAATCTAAGGATTTATACCTGCTTAAGTTCTAAGGATTTTATGATATATTGCTTGTGGTAGCTGGGGAAGGGACGGAACGACTCAGAGTCTCTTTCAGTCCCATATTCCTACAGGTAATGAAAATTTTTCTCCTCAGATTTAGGCCTGATCTGTAAACCTAGGATCTAGTCAAAAGAAAAACAGGCGCTTCTAGTAAGAGTAAGGGCATCCTGCTGGGAAAGGACATCCAGCTGCATGCATGATGAAAGAGCTTACAGGCTTGCTCTTCTACCCATGAAGAGCAACTCGAAGGACTGCTGGCTTCATAGCGTGCGCCGTGTGACAGATTGCCAGGGCACCCCAGGCTGAGTTGCCCCCCTAGTCCCTGCTTTTCCAATTTCATCCCATCCCGCTGGTATTACGGATATCTCACTGATAACTTTCAATCGGTTACTGAATATTTTCATTTCCTTTAAAAATGAACGCAAGAATTCTTAAGTTTCAAGCTCCGCTTTGCAAACCTAAGGCTTTGCATTACTTTTTTGGCTACAGCTCTGCCTTACCTGAGAGCAGTTAGAAGAGAAGCGCGTGATGACAGCGGTAACGCGTCCACCTTGGCTGCCCGGTGTGCGTTTCCTTCCGCTTGCTGCAAGGACTCGTGAAACCTGCGCACGTTCTGCATGTGCTCTTCATGACGAGGGGCGTGCGTCTTAGGGGAATGAATTCTGCTAGGAACAGGCCTGCATTTAACCACAGAAAGCAGTTTGGTGCATCTGGTTTTGTGAAGTCTGCTAACTAAGAACATGCAACAGCTTTCAGCGGACTAAAGAGCCCCTGGCGGGTGAAACTAGCTTTTCCAAATGTCATTAAGAATGGCATTTATTGACTGGGTCAGATTTACAGGAAAACCAAAAAAAAATCCCTGCAGCTACCCGTAGTGGAGCTGACAGGGAATCCGCAACGCCCACCAGCAGCTGTCAGTCTGGCTGTTCGGGCCAAATTATGCTGATCCTTGGACCCTCTAAACTTCAAAGACACGTACAGGAGAAGGTATCACCTCTCACAGATGCTAAATAGACCAATTGTGAATTAACATGCTCTCTCACACGTTGCTAGCTCCATATACACACCCCGCTGCTTGTTTTAAGGGACATGGAGCAGAATTTCTGCAGGATATCTCACAGTACGAGTCCTGGAATGCGCAACATTACAGCATTTCACCAGCCGCAGACAGGAGATACGGCAAAATTAAGAGTGTACACCAGTAACTCCCAGTTCTAGCTTCTTACTATAAAAAACCCTTATTCCTATAAAGGCCTGGAAGATATAATTGCCAATTTTAGCATTGGCATGGTGTAAATCCTAAAGCAGAAGGCTGGAAATGCAACAATCGGGAATCACCAGTGAGAGAAAGAAAATCTGGATTTTGTAGAAAGGTACCTGTCCCAAGATTGCCATCTCCTGGGCTCCTCTCACTGGTAAAGGGAATTTGGTAAAATCTTCAAGTCCAAACACAGGGAGAGACCTCTGACAGGGCTTTATGTTTTCAGATATATGGACTTCTGTGTCCCCAAAACGACCAAAATGACCCACAGCCAGTTGACTTACGGTTCTTGAGTAGCTTCCTTTGACAAGGTATTTGACACCTGCTTGGAAAAGCTTGTAACGTTACCGGGGAATGCTGGAAAGCTGTCTTTCACCTAGAATAAAGAGAAACACCACACGTGAGATTTCCACAGTAAGGAAATAAAGAAGTTAAGTAGTGCCTTGCTGCGCTAACAAACAAAACCCAAAGTTTTCTAAAGTTAAATTTTCAAGGGATTTTCCGGCACTGAGCCACATTACCACTTAACAACACTCTCTTATTTCAGAAACGTTTAGTCGAAGGCAGATTCAAACATCAAAATAGAGGAAGGCTGTTTTAAAGCCTTTGTTCGTTTGTAAGCACAGCTTCCAATTTCCGTTTGGAACCGGCAAGTTATAAACAGGCAGGAAAAAAAAAAGGGAATAAAAAGGGAAACCTGGCTAATAACAGAAAATAAAAGCCACAACAACACATGCTGAAAGTAGTATCTTAAAATACTCAAAACCACAAAACGTTAACTCAGCAACAGGATCAAATTCTACCTTTTTGCTTTCAGTAAGTGCACGTTTTACACGTAGCACGAGGACTGAGTGCTGTAACTACGGCTGTCCTGTGGGTACTAAGGAACCAGAAGGCGATATTCTTAAAGAATGGATTGTGTGTCTTTTGCTCATTTCTTTAGAAAGCTAGAGTCAGCGCTGATTATTAGGAATCTGATCAGATGGGCACAGGGTAAGAAAGTCGGGTACGTACTGAAGAATTTGGAGGCTGGGTCCGAACCCTCGCCTGCTTTTCTTCTTTGAGGTTATTTATGTTTTGAAGGGGGGAAACTGCTATTTTGATCTGTCCTCGGCACTGCCCGCTGAAGTCTGTAATATTGTACCACCCGCACACTAGCTGGAAGCCAGAAAGAAGAGGAGAAAGGTCCACCGATGCAAATCCTATCACCCGCTCGGTCTCTGAGGAAGAAGAATATAAAGCACATGTTAATGGAAGCTGTATGAAAATGAAACATTTCCAGAAATGCCCAAAGGCAGTCAGTTACACAGGCCTTGAAATGTGTCAAAGCTCTGCAGGGAAAGACATAAAACTAAAAAAAAAGGAAAAAAAGGGTTAAAGGCTGGCAGCTCTCATGAGGTGAAGAACAAGGAAATAGCGGAAGAAAAAAGGGGTGTAAAGAATAGGGTTTAAGAAAATAGAGATTTAGATTTGGGTTTTTACCAGCCTCCAAACTAAGATCCCAGCGGTGCCTGGCTGAGAAGAAGGAAAAATTGTTTCAAGCAATTCAAACAGCTTTGTCCCTGCAGATAAGCCAAAACGTCTGTCCCTGTTGTGGTTGTTGCTAACCTGAACGCTGACACCTAGGGCAGAACAGGGACCGTGCTGCAGGTTCAAGGAAGGACGTGAAGGTAGCTCCCAGCCCATCCAGGACTAGTTAACAAAGGGGTATAATAAAGTGAAAAATATTCAGTTTGAAAATGGGCTAGAAATAAAAAGACAGCCAGAGGCTTGTAAAAATGAACCCTAAAGCCGATGTGATGACCTCAGCAAACGCATTCTGCCTCCAGAATCGCATTCCCACTTCAGAAACTCACGTTTCTTCCCTTCTCGCGTTGCCTAAACTTCCAAAAACGCCCACTGGCTTTATGCTGTTCCATTTCTTGCGCGGCATTTTTGTCTTTTCTGTCTTGTAAATTCATCTGAAGTGCAGAACAAACAACCCTTTCCAAGAGGACGTTATTAGGATTCTCTTAGCAGCTACATTCAGCTAAAAATGGCTCCATAAATACAATGGAAGACCAGGGCAGGGAGAAGGATTGGCAGGAGAATCGCCGCATACGCACGGCACTCGGCATAACGCAGAGGGAGGCTGAGTGACACAGCAAGTTTATTTTTGAAGCGAAAATTCCGCCAGCTGAACTTCAATACATGAAAAGAAAGGGGAAAAGGGTCCAGATTTTAAAGATCACATTGTAGATGTTTGAAGTAAAGAAGCAGGGCTGTCTCCCCAACAACCAACACACAGACTTTTAAACACGTGCTGGGCTGGTATCCATTAAATATTCAAGTTTCTGGGTTGGCAGCAAGACAAGAAAACACCGATTTTCTCACCAATGACCTGTGAGCAGTAACTTTTATTATTTAACAATATGTAGAAGGCTCAGTAAAAATGCTGACGAAAAGCTTGTATTTGTTCTTAGGCCCCCAACCGACCCAGTGACTGCTAATACTGGACACAAAAAGAATTCTTAAAACAAACCCATGCCACTATGACGTTATTTGAATGCAACAGCAGATGAAAAACGGAGGAAAGAAGGAAAACCCAGCCCCTAAAATGCTGTCAAATGAAGGAATGGAAATGCAAAAGAACCCAACCTTGCCAGAAGATGAATGGGGAAAAGAAGGATGCTGAGGGGCAGGAAATCCATGTGTGTTTATCTCTAGCATCCTTTTAGTGAAAAGGCAAAAACATCTTTACAATCCCACTCTTCCATTTACTTGAAGTGACCCAAGGAAAGGGATGCAGAAAAACTCTCCTCTCAGCAGAGCCCTACAAATTTTACCTGCTGCTTTATGCCACACTTTGAAGACCAAGGTTTGCTGTGGATCCAGCAGAAGTTCTTTGGATAATCTGTGAAGAATAAAATCGTATTTCGTTATGGGAAGTAGGAAAAAGAGCAAGCACAGGAAAACGTCTCCGAAGATTCAGGGACGTTGTATTTACCCAGACAAATCAGTTTCTTCCTGGAGTGATGAGCAGAAAATAAATAAGTAAATAGATGAAGTCCTCAAAAGCATAACTATCTCACATGGCGTGGGCTTTTGATTATTCAAGGAGTATTTCCCTCTCCTCACTCTCATACGACATGGAAACCACAAGGAATCTTAGGCAAGAGAAACAGTTGGTCTCATGCCTCAGTACGTACAGAGACAGCAAAACACTGGGGTTATGGTCGAAAGCTGCAATATCTGAAGCTGATTTCTCAAAAACCAACCCAAACCCTGAACACTGAAATGACCAATATCTTAGCGGAGCAGCTTTTAAGTTGCTTAAAGCAATTCAGATAGGAGTTGGGGCATAAGCGACCTCAGAAGCAAACCTTTAATCTTCAGCTATCAGTCTCGCAACGGTTTCACCTTCATATTACAATTCCCTAAAGCCAAAAACCCAACTCAACACAGTCTGGTAGGGAAAGCCCGCTGCTGTGCAGTGATTTGCAAGCATTTTGTGGCAGACGAAATAAACTAAGTATGCTTTCCTGTTGCCTGCACCTGACTTGTTTCACCTCGTTTAGGAAACGCCCTTGGCTATTCCAGAGAAGGGCTACGAAGCTGGTGAAGGGTCTGGAGAACAAGGCTTACGAGGAGCGGCTGAAGGAGCTGGGCTTATTCAGCCTGGAGAAGAGGAGGCTCAGGGGTGACCTTATTGCACTCTACAGGTACCTGAAGGGAGGCTGTAGCGAGGTGGGGGTTGGTCTGTTCTCCCACGTGCCTGAGGACAGGACGAGGGGGAATGGGCTCAAGTTGCGCCAGGGGAGGTTTAGGTTGGATATTGGGAAGAACTTCTTTCCTGAACGGGTTGTGAGGCACTGGAATAGGCTGCCCAGGGAAGGGGTTGAGTCCCCATCCCTGGAGGTCTTTACAAGACGTTTAGATGTAGAGCTCAGGGATATGGTTTAGTGGAAGATTTGTTAGCGTTAGGTCGGAGGTTGGACTCGGTGATCTTGGAGGTCTCTTCCAACCCAGACTATTCTGTGATTCTGTGATTGCTTTGGCATTAATTTAAGATGTTGTATAGAAGCACTGGAGAAAGAACAAGATTGCAACCACAGGTTTATCGCTGACTATTACTAGGTATAAATTGATCAGCTGGGGTGCCTTGGAGCGGTCAGTCCACCTGCTCCAGCCATGGCTCTGATACCTCAGCCTGAGCTGGGTTTGCTATACTGATTTGCCAGTTTGCTAAGCATAAAACAAAGGAAAATGTCCAGAAAAAGGCAATAAACCAGATCAAATCTTAATGAATCTCCCCAACAGCCCTTCTGCCACTACCAGCTCCCTCCTCTAGATGGAGAAACTACGGACGAGTGGAAGCAAACTGACTCACCAAGGTCTTAAGGCACAAAAATTCAGTGCGGCCAAGGTTCAGTGCAGGTTCAGAATGCCCCCCCTCATGTTAGCTTTAAGATCAAGCTTCCTCACGTAACGTTTTACCCAGGGTAAGCATGTGGCAACTGTGAAATGGGGAAATAAGCATTTGTAGGTGAGAGAAGCTGAACAAGACTGCTCTTCAAAGCTGGCCAAAGCAGCTTTTAGAGCTCGCTGGATCAAAAAGCTGGAGCTTCTGAATGAAAGGGAGCCCAAGCTTGCAGCTGGTAAAAGCCACGAGCAGAAAACAAAGCAGTAAGCAGAAGGGCACCCCTAATCAGTGCGTTATTTTCACACCTAGCCACCGGCTGTCAGAGCCAAAGCACGTCTGTGCGAGTCCACGCCACGCACCTCGCTTGCTGCTGGAAGTCCCAGACGGGCGAGTCTGTGTCTTCTATCACCGACGTGGTTACTGGAGCGGCCGCACCGGCAACAGCAAACGTCACACAGCTGCTGGGTGCTGTTACTTCCCGGTCTGTTAGAGGGCTCCCTGAAATTATACGGAATTAAATTTGGGTTTGTCCGAAGGATTAAAAAGCTTCTTAATAATTTCTGTGGGAAAAAAAAAAAGGTAGATCAGTTAAAAATTGATAATTAACAAGTAAATTCACCACCTAGGAAATATTCCTTTTCTCCGGCGGAGCTGAAAATACTTTATGTTTGCAAACATTACACGGACCTTTTATGGAACAGAAACAGAAATATTTAAGGAAGGAACAGAGAAAACGTTTGCCCAAGATCATCTGAGAAGTCAGAGGCAAAGCTAGGAATAACACCCAGATCCTGGGACCCTATTCCAGCTCGATTGCTAAGGAAGTGCAGGCGTGCTCCCCCCAGCCCTCCTACTGCATCAGTGGGAAATTTGAGGGAAAAAAGCATAGCTCAGGGTTGGATACATGACCACTTTCTCCCTCGTTTGTCCTGAACTAAGCCGGGAAAACACTCGTGAGAAAACATGTAATGAATGAACCAGTCTGATGCAATTGGGTGTGCCTGCACTTAGGGGCGGGTAGTTTGTAACAAGAGGAACACAAAAATCAGATTAAGGGATGGAGCTCGATATTCCCCAGATGCTGCTGGATATTACTGGAAAGCACTGAACGAAAGAGGCAGGAATCATGCAGCTACCTGCACGGAATTACAGCTCAGAAAGGAACCTCAGGGCCTCTGCGGGGGGACAGCGACACGCAAAGGCACTTAGGAAATTCAGAGAAGGAATCAGAAGATTTCTACCTCCCTGCTACTTCCCCTCTGCATGTGCCCTTCCTCCAGGCTCGGACCCTCTTGGTCACTGAAGCGAGATTAATTTGCTGCAGCGTGTTATGGCTTGCAGAGCTGTAGAAGCTGATGGAGCTTTTATTTATTGCTGATGGAGCCGGCAAAATCTGCTAGGAGAAATGGATTTAGCCAAGGGGAAACAAGGGCACGCTTTGCCATCAAACACCGCCCCGTTGTTAGAGATTGCTTCCTCATCTCTGCTTTCCAAGGACCCTGCACGTGGCTTTGGACTTCTCTAAGACTTCGCTGCCCAGAACGATCAGAACCGATGAGTACGAATCGGATTTAACTACAAAAAATCTCACTTCTCCTGCAGCCTGATTCACCGTGAAAATAAATGCCGTTGGTTCGCTGTAGCTTACGGGGCAACTGCTCACTTATTGTCCCTTAACCACGAAGATTTACCTAAGAAGAGGATTTAACAAAAAATATATATTTCTTATTATGAAGAATGGCTTCAGTTAAAACAGAACTCTCAGTTTGGCAAGAGTAGAGACATGGCAAGTCAAACAGAGGCGTGGGTTATGTGAGATCAGCTTGGAGAAATGAGCAGGACCTGTCTAGACCAGCTCACTGGCTCTTGCCTGCAAAGGCAGACCTAAAAAAAAAACATAAAATCTGTTTTTGTCATCAAAGCGGGAGTAATTTCATTCCTTTCTGACGTCATGAAACTTAGGTTCTTTTCCTTCTATTTTTGGAAGACGGATAAAAAAGAAAAAAAAACAGGACAAGTGACTTCAGAACACAAAAAAATACCGAGAGACTTGGGAAAACATTTATAACTTCACTCAAGTTTTGAAAATTGTGCATCTTAAGCAGTTCTTCCAAAGCTGCAGGAAGTTTAACATCTATTGCCTACTGGACTTCTTATCTGTAACGTGGTCATGAACTTTTTATCCTGAAGGATGCCAATTCTTGTTGTAACCAGCTCGTATGGACGCACTGTTCCAGTGTATCCGTTGTCTCACAGCGAGTTACTCCTACAAATAGCAGGAGAAGATAATTCGTTTGCAGACAAACGTTGCCGTAGTGTACAGCATCAAAAGACACCTCCTTATCACTCCCAGAACTTCGCAGTAGCGAATAATGTTGCATCAAGTTTCCAAAGACTACGAATTCTAAAGGGTTATGGAAAGACTGATTGTAAAAAGCCACCCGTGGGGCTCACTAAGTACCAGAATTAATCTAATTATGGCTTCTATTTGACTCTCTTAGCTGTGAGACCAGAAAATGCTGAGGGCTTTTTTTCTGGCACGGCACCTGGACTAGGATCTGGTTGATTTTAAGGGAGACACGTCCAGTAAGCTCACCGCGAGTCAATCCCTTATTCGTATTTGGAAACGCTGCATATTTGCATCTGTGATGGTCCAAAAAAGACCTGAGCACTCCGAGCTCAAGGGCATTATGGGCTAAAGTTGCGCCAGGGGAGGTTTAGGTTGGATATTGGGAAGAACTTCTTTACTGAACGGGTTGTGAGGCACTGGAATATGCTGCCCAGGGAAGTGGTTGGGTCCCCATCCCTGGAGGTCTTTACAAGACGTTCAGATGTAGAGCTCAGGGATATGGTTTAGTGGAGGACTTGTCAGTGTTAGGTCAGAGGTTGGACTCGGTGATCTTGGAGGTCTCTTCCAACCCAGACTATTCTGGGATTCTGTGATTCTGTGAGTGCTGAGCAAACACAAAGTGATCGGGTCACGCAGCACTAAAGGTGCCCAGGGTGAAGGGTGGGGAACTGCTCACCTTTAATAACCCAGATTCATTTACGGACTGCAGCCTGAGGCAAGCAAGGCTTCCCAAACTGGAAACTCCCCACGTTACCTTAATGCACATCCAGGACCAAGCACCGCTCGCTAGGAAGGAATATTTTAATATGCTTAGCATCAATTTTAAAGCAAAGGAAATTCTGCGGTCACGCTCGGCACAGCGAGTAGCCCCCTCGCTTTAATTCCCACCGTACAGAGTGAGAAGCAGAGCGACAAGCCTGGGGGACTTCAGGCTGCTCTGCCCTTCCGCTGCCCTTCCGCCGTGCTGCGGCTGGCAGCCTCCAGATAGCACAAATAAGGCAGCTTTTACAAATTGATGATATGCTAAAAACGCAAATTGGCAGGAGTCCTTGAGAACAGGAGGAGCTCGGGGTTAAGTTATTCAGATAATCCTTAACTGCAGAATTCAGCTGTCATCTCTACGGTGAACGTTGTATCGTTTATGTTTTGGTTTTTATTAATAGAGATAGGCTGAAGAGTTCAAATTCCTGCTTCCCCTTGACTTACACCACGATGCAATGGTCTCAGGGTTGCAATACTGCGAGCCAAGACCAAAACCCGCTGCGTTCATTCACTGCTGGAGCAAGACGGAAGAAAATTCTTGGGCTTTCTGTCTGTAAATTGCCCCGTACGGTTCCTGTAAGGAGCAGAACCCAGGAAACAAACCAACCAAGCAAAAGTACACACACACACACACACACACACACAGAAATTTAAAACAAAGCCAACAACACCAGAAAGGCTGCTGCTGGTGGTTTACCTTTTAAACTTAGATGCATTGCTCTTTCCACCAGGATATTGACAGCAACCGTGTTTTCCAGAAACTCCTCGTCGCCTTCTTGCGGTTTCTCACTGGGGATTTCTGAACTTAGGACATCCAGATTCTGACAGTGATTCTCAGGGACCTCTTGGCTCGGACCAGGTGCTTTCTCTGTGCTTTCATCTTCACTGCTGCTGTACTCCTCAGCGCAGTGAAGTCTGCTGGTCAGGGCAGCAGAAGTGGAAGAAAGGGCGACGTGAACACGGACAGCAGCCCCCGCTAGGTCTGCAGCATTGCATCGGAACAAGGGGTAAACTCCTGCAAGAGAATTCACAAACAACCAGCTAAAGAAGAGAAAGAAAGGCTAGGATCTTGGAAAGAGCTGGTCCAGTTCCTTATTTTGAGACCTCTCAGCAGAACGAATTTTGATTTTCAACGTAATTTCTAAGCCAGGTATCACCCAGGGAAGAGTTTCAGCTTGGAAGGGTAAAAATTGTGACCAAACCTGCAAATGGCGCACTTCATTTTCTCCCTAGCACCTCAGATTGCTGTTTGAAAACACGCCAGCTTCCCGAGAGTCCCGTGAAGAGCGCCTCTGCATACACATGTGATCTTCTCTTGCTTAGTCCTCTGCTCTGACTACAAACGTTCAGGCTTCTTGAGATATTCTATTCTCACTCTATTACGATGCCCGAACTGCCGTACTCAAGGAACGTTCCTCGTTAATCCAGCTCGGCTAATTGCATTCCCTGTTCCTGATCATCGCTACCAATGCTGCATCCATTTAAGCTTGCTAGGTTTTGAACCCAGAGGGGCAAACATCTGAACCTTGTTTATCATCGATGAAAGGAGGATTTCAGTGTGTGTTGCATTGAGGACAAAACATTTTTTGCTACGCTACGGATTTAAGCAACATCAATAGAGGACTAAAACATGGCAACGCTCTTCAGGAACTTACCACCAACGCTCAGTGCTTTCCTTGACCTCTCTGCTAACGCTCCGAGGTCGACATAGGCGGATCCAATGAGACGATCTGTATCAAGCGGTCTTTCCGCATCATTTTCTTTGCCGTATGCCCACCACACCTGGATTTCTAATTTCTCCTCCCTGAAGAACCAAATCAGCCCTTGGCTCCTTCGGAGGGTCACCTCGTTTGGTTTCTTAAAGCTCACCGTGACGTTCCTTGCGTCGTCACTCAGTTTTGGCCTCCTAAGCGAGGTCCACGTGGCTTCCTGATCGTACAGCTTATACCTGAGGTAGCAGTGAGTGCTTCTGTTCAGGTGCGTCTGCCCCGCGAGCAGCACGCAGTGGACGGGCAGCCACACTCTTGGGGTTGAAATGGTCACAGCCACTGGATTGTCCCCCTGATCCCCTTCGTCACTCTCATCCAAACTGTCCTCAGGGCTTTCCTCGCTGTTCCATCCCAGAAGCTTAGCAGCCTCCAACACACGCTCCCTGTCACCGTGATGAGCAAAAGTCACGGAAAGGTCCAGTCCTCCCCCAACGGCCTGCATGATGTTAGCGCGGTGTGAAGGCATTGCCTCTTCAGCGAGGGTAACGGGGTACCAGCCTGTAATACCTTCCGGAAAAGAGATCGTCATTAGACTTTTGCCTACCCTCTGAAAACGTCAGCAAAAAAGTTTCTGCAGTCTGGTCAACAGTCAAGAACCGGTACTCGAGGCGTCCGTTTCCTGGGAGTTTGGAATTCATTTCTAGCCTGAAAAAGCAGCACATTGTTAGACCCCAGACAACCTCACAGGTAGTGCTGATCCAAAACACGTTTTGCTTTCCATTTCATGACCGGTACTCGTTTTACAATGTGGTTATATCCCGTGAGTCTCCTACTATAAAATTAGGCATTCTCAGGTTTTTTTTCCTCCTCTCTTCCCACTTTCTTAAAAAATTCCATCCCCGTTTTCTTAAAAATAAACTGAAAACTTTGTGGTTGGCGAAAATGAGCGCTACCCTGAAATTAAAGCGGAAATAAACCAGATGATAACGAAAACATCAATATGCTGATGAAAAACTACATTATTATAATGAAAACATCATTTCCTACAGGAAAGATGAGGGACTCTTTATCAGGGAGCGTAGAGATAGGACAAGGAGTTGCCGTTTCTCCTGCAGTTTCCCAAAAAATCCATGTTAGCAGCGTAAATTGGGCTCAACGCACGAGACAGTCAGATCCTACACCCTAAGAACTGATCTTCAGACAGCATCTCATTTATGGGCTTTCTAATACAGGGTTTTTAATGAAGACGTGCAAGATCTGGGAGAACTTTAGTCTAAAAAACAGCAAAGGAATCAAAATTGTTTTAAGCAATGACAATAGCATGTACACGGAACGTTGGTAACGCTGCTGCATTACCTGATCTTCTTCTCAGTAGGTCTCTGGTTGGAATTGTAACTGTCCCAAGAAGATAATCTCTTGATGTCCGAGCTGCCAACGTGTCAGTGGCTGGAAAACAAATCATTTTGTAACTACACCGAGCTAGAACAAAAGATTGAGAAGCTTTGAAAGAAAATCTGCATCGCATCAACAGCAAACAGCTCCTCTGTCATACGGGAAACACTTTAAACCCATGAAGAAAGGAAGAAGTCAAAACAAAGGGTGCAGAAAATATGAAGCCAAATTCAGTGAGAAGCAGGGGTGTCAACAAAGCTTGTCTGTAAGCGTTCCCAATGCACATTAATTACAGGATACGTGCTCCACCACCACTGAAATTGGAGAAGCTTTTGGGGAATGTTTCCACAGGTGAGCATTAATTAACGAGTAGGGAGCTGGTGCTGTACACCACTACTCGGTTACTCTCCCAACATGCCACTTCTGACTTTTCTTCCCCAGAAGTAAGAAACAACGTCATCTTTAGCTATCTGTTGTTTATAAAATAATGCTACATCGTGTTGCTGTTGTGATATTAAAAATCTTGCTTATCTGCCATAGGATCACTGGAGGATTTTAAGTTGTCATTTTTCTGAACCTCCATTACCTCATTCATGACGCGAAGGCAATAGGGCATACATACAAAGCCAGCGTGCTTCAGGAGTTAAGAACTCTTACTTTTAATTGTTATCTTTTCATTTAAAAGGTGATCTCGATCAACTGGGGCATTGGAAGCCTTAACTCTTTGTGCAAGGGGAACAGTCCCTCCCAAAGCCTTCTCTGAAGGCCGTTTAGGTAATGACATCTATTAGCAACTGCACAGAATAGTCTGCCTCCTACACTGAAAATTAAGGGACTGGATCATTATCCAACTCCACTTAGCCATTACAATCACTTTTTCTCCCCACCTGACTTGACGCTCTGATGGTAGACAGAGAAGACGATACTGGCAGACTGCAAGAGCTCTCCCAAACAAGAGGCTTCTCCGCTGCTTTTCTGGACGATGAGGTTACAAGGAAACTCTACGTGGTGCTCAAACTCCGGGCAGAAAGTACGAGCCACAGCCTGTGTGTTGCGCCTCTCTGTCTCAGGTAGGAAGGAGAGGTGCACGGAGACGTAAGCGTTAACTCCCACACCTGCATAGTACTGGAGCGAAGGGTTCTTCTCTGCCACAGCTCTTCATTTAGTATGTAAAAAGAAAGCAACGAACAGAATGAATGTAAAGTACAAGAAATCTAGAATTTCAATTAATTATTCAATTAATACAAAGCTTTCAAGTCTTTGTGGCAAGAAGATGAGACAGAACAACGTGTATTTTAAGTCAAAATGGGTTTTTGCTGCAGATTATTTTCATCTTTTTTTTTTCACCTGAATACAGTAGGAAAAGATACAAAATGATGACAGTAGCTATGACAAGGTCCAACACTGGTGGCTGTGCGCTTATCCTCGTCAAGATCTGAGACCAAAGTCATTGAGAAAGTACTCAGCACCTTTAAAAACATCCCGTACTGTAGACAAAGCTGTAGGATAACTTCCCAGAGAACCCACTCCAGAAGGAAGGAAGTGGCCAAGCTAAATTAGTTTTGCACCTGATAAGTAAAAGGAGGTGAAGTTAACAGACGGAGTGTTTTACAAGAAAACAGATCCAGGTGTTATTCAGGTCACACACCTGACGTATACAGAGTTTGGAGGTCATTCAAAAGTAACTTCTTCAAGCATGATATGGTGGTGATCTTCATTGAAAGGACTCTACTTGAATTAACCAGGATCGGGAGCTCAGCAACACTACGAGCAAATCAGTGAGCAGTACTCTAGAATAAGGAGTCATCCTCTCTTAGCTTACAGAATTGACTCCCTCTCTTCCACCTTTTTTATTTTTTTTACACTTAGAATATGCAATTTTCAAGAATTAAGTTCATGTGGTACCATGCAGTAACAGCAGCAGCCTTCTGGAGACGAGATGTGTCACTTACCGGTTAGTTTACCCACGTTTCCCCAGTCAAATTCAAGAAAACAAACCTCAGCTAGCTTTTAAATAGCATCAGTAACACCACGATCCAGTGCCCACACAGACACCATTTTATATCACCCTTCAGCGTAGGGAAACGTGGAAGGAAGGAATACTGCACAAAAGGCTGAGGGGCCAAAAGCTACGGCTAGGGCTTTGCCTGTAAGGGTACCACATGATGTCCTTCCCAGCTCTTCACTTTGCTAAAGTCGTCTAAACTACTTGATTCTCAATATTAGAGTCTCGAGCCTTCTGTAGAACGAATGCTACTGCATTGTTCTGACGTTTAAGGGACAGAAATAACCACTGTATAAAAGGATTTTCACTCTGAGCAGAACCCAGTTTGAATCTCGGTCTCTGCAGACGGAAAGTTGGCCAGTTACAATTTGTTCTAATGTTTCAGCCCGCTGCCTCCAGATAAAGATATTTTAAGAGAAAAAAGATAATCTTTCTTTTAGGGCTAGGCTTTACCTGGCTGCTGCTTGCAAACCAGCTGCTCGGTGTATTTGTACAGCCAGAGAAACCGCCTGAGCGGTTGTTCCTGCAGTTTTCACAAAGCGGCGGTATCTGACGCTCACATCAAGCAAGCCTGGATTCAGTGAAAGAAAGGAAGCAAGGACACGGTCAGCTTTTTGTTCAGTTGCATCCAAGAGAATCAACACTTAGCTGTAACTCTTAATACAAAGCTTACTCTATTCATGCATAAAATAATCCATATGGAAAAAACAGAGAGGCTTAGCTGGGAATCCAGGATTGTTGAGGCTGGCTGAGCAAGGTGCTCTGCTTCCTTACGGCCTGATACAGGAGGCACAAAAGATTCGGAGGCACAGGAGGAGATTTTAAGGACTGCATCCTGCAGCCTGCCCTACTGGCAGTCGGATCCGATGGTCGGAATGGCTCCTTCTCACTGCCAGATTTACGGCACAGTAAAACCAGGACGGCCTGTTTAACCCCGACGCGCCCTCGTGTGTGCGTTTATTGTAATCGCTTTTCAATATATTACTGCAGTGCTTCAGCAGATCTTTTTAATAGCACTGCAGCGCCAAAAGCTTCAGTGAGGTTTTCTGATGTGGCTAATTTATTACCAAATAACTGAAGGATATTGAGTTCCCTCTGCGACCACAGCTTTTCTTTGCATTTTTCTTACGGCCACTTTTCCCAAGAAGCTGCCTTTCATTTTTACAGTTAATGCTAAGCCTCTGTGATGGAAGGAGGTTGTAGAGATTTCCTCAGCGGCTTTCCCAGAGCTGACGTTTGTATTATTTGAAAGAGCTACCACAGAAGAGACAAATACGATGCACAGCCCTCCTTCAGACCTCCCATTCCTTACCTTACATGGGAAACCTAACCGCGGCTTATTCGGCAACGAAGCAGTTCAATACATGGGAAAGGTTTTTTAAGACTTGCTAGGACTTTGAGGTTGATCGTGTTTTTCACTGACTCTTCGCTAGTTGAAGAGTCCAGTGAAAGCCGGGAGGAAGAACACCCCCGGTTGATCATCAGTTGTCAAGATAAATACGTATTAATTTATCTTGGCAGCGAATACACAGACTCTCACCTTATAGATGAGTGAAAAAGCACAAGCCTTCCTTACCTGAAGACCGCAGGTGAAATTCCTCTGAGGAATCAGTCCTCGGGACCAACGGAAGATTAAAGGTCTGTATGTCTATTTGCTCCCGATGCTGCATAGTCACCATGGCACACAGCCGCGACAAAGGCAAGGTCCCTTTGGCAACCATCTGGTCCCTGACGTTTGGGTAGTAATACCTGGGAAGACACAAAGGGGCAGCGTCAGTCACGCTACCTGGGGAAGGACGAAGCGATCATCATTTCTCTCAGAAGTACACCGAAGCCCGCTCTATTCTGTGCGTCTTCAAGCACGACCTGTTCGACTCCTGGTGGCTAAGGGATAAACTCACCTAAGTGAATTCCCAGAGGAAAAAAAGTGCTCAGAGTACGTAATGCTAAACACGTCCATTTGTACTAGTCGTAGCAAGGCAACTAGCAAAAACTCTGCTCGAAATCGGCATCCCAAAGGAAAACAAGAGGATCTAGCACACGATATTCTCCACTTTCAGTGAGTAAATCAAAATGCTACTTGTGGAACAGAGTTGCGGTGCCAGCTTGGGAGCAAATAAAATGACTCGAGACGGTTTCTAACTGGGCTGCTCTGCTTCACTCAGCTTGAAGCCAGTTTTGGCATCGTATCTACTCAACCAGGAGACCAGGAGAAAGGCACCCACTGTGTTTTCAGCAGCAGTGACTGAGTAACGTGGTAGTAACATAGACTCGGGTTTCTCTTTGCGTTTTGGGGCAATGATGTACTGGGTCTGGCTGGGATGTTAACTTTCCCTGCAGCAGCCCACACAGTGCTG